>NC_022031.1:28781977-28783610 GCF_000317375.1 Microtus ochrogaster
AGAGAGAGAGAGAGAGAGAGAGAA
Source organism: Microtus ochrogaster (assembly GCF_000317375.1). NCBI lineage: Eukaryota > Metazoa > Chordata > Mammalia > Rodentia > Cricetidae > Microtus > Microtus ochrogaster. The sequence goes on from NC_022031.1 coordinate 28,782,002, forward strand.
GTTGGAGTTGTTTGACATAAAAACAATTGATTTTTTAAATGCATGCCTTAATTGGCATTAAGAGCATTAATTGTAATGTAAGAGCAACTAGACCCTACTAAACCTCTCAGGAGGAAAGGTAGCAAATTGGGACTTTAAAATTATTGGTTATTTCTTCTGATATTTATTACTTTGGTGAGACAAGAGCGTATTTAAAATTATATAATGGTTGTTTAACTGGGAAGTTCTGCTTGCTATCTGAACAGAAAGAAATTCAGAGTTCATGTAAAACTGCACTGCAGTGGGGGGCGGGTAAGATGAGCAGTTGCCTGAAGCCCCTAGCTTACTTAGAGGTAAGATATTTGTCTGATCATGCTTAAAATTCAATAATTCCAGATCCATCTGAGAACCAACAAAAACAGGTGACAGGGCAACCAAAGTTTTGTGACAGAAGAAAATGATACAGAAATGTTACAGAGACTGGGAGGAAACCAAATCTATCAGAGAAAAAAAAATGAGAACACATTGCCCACCAGGAGGAAATAACATTAGATGATAGTGTCAAGCTGAAGATATCTGCACAAATATGGTAAATATTCCATAAAAAAGGCAATAGATAACCTCTATCCCCACTCTAATTCAGATACCTTAACTTTGAATAGTTTTGACTTAAGCCTGGATAGCTGGCATTAGCCATCCTTCAGTTTGATCAATTTCCTAGTGGAATTTCATAAATGTTCATTTAGAATCAAGTCCAAGGAAACCTTTTTACCTATTATATATCATGAATTTGTAATTACTAAGGCTCCCTGCCTGTCAAACCTAAGTTTTTGAAGTTAAAGAGGCATCTCATCTATTTATTATTTTATCCAAGTAATCTGGTCTGATGAATAAAGAAAATGGTTGTGTTGTTTAGCATGTGAAACATAGATGGTGAAAGTAACCTAAAACTGAAATAAATGCAACGCTAACATGATTTTTTTTTGCCAAGACAATTCTACCAAAGTATTTATTTACTCAGTGTGGTATTCAAGTACAAATACTTTAAATACTGTTTTGCTGTTACAATACATGCAGAATTAGGAAATCTAAAAGCTTCACTAGTTCCCCCCAACTCAGAATTAGTCACATTAAATCTCCCCTCAAAGCCTACTGTTTGCCATATGCTAAGTGGACACCAGAGAATTGGGCACAATTCCTCTGTATTGTGGGATGAGCACAATATGTAACAGACCTCATGTTCCCCCTTTGTGAAATACCAAGCATTTGTTTTCATGCATTCTCATTCTGGTAATAAGAGTTGCAATCATAAACTCACTTTGATATTCTATAAGTTTTCACTGTCTATTAATATTTAAAAGACTTATACATTATCTGGTAAACTATGCAAGAATGAAATGGAAATACTGAATAACTTCACTTGTTCATACAGGAAATGGGGATCAAAAAAAAAGATTTCTTATGGGATGTACTCACTCATAATTGGTTTCTAGCCATAAATAAGGGTCACGGAGTCTACAATGGTGATCCTAAAGAAGCTAAGTAAGAAGGGGAACCAAAGGAAAAACTCATAGTTATCCTCTTGGCTATGGGAAATAGACAAAATTGCCTGGGAGAAAATTGGGATCTT
>NC_022031.1:28784420-28805258 GCF_000317375.1 Microtus ochrogaster
ATAAAATAAATAATAAAAAAAAGAAAAAAAAGATTTCTGCTGAGATCCTCAGTTTTAAAACTTTAAAAAATTGATCTCAGTTTTCCTATCTTCGATGTGCATACGTACTCCTTACAGCATTATTGTGGTTAAAAGTTTTAGGGTAGGCTGACACTCTTGAAGATTGAATTACTCATTTATTTATAAATAAATTACTCATTTCTTTATATCAAAATCAAACCAGAAGTAATTTTGGAATAATCTTAACACAAGATTTTCTGCTCTGAGTCCAGTATATACAACATCTGTGACCATGTCCATTACTGCCCACTATGCTTAGCAAACTATCCTGTTGTCTTTATTGGAATCATCTTCCTGTGATTCTGGTTTCCATGACTAATTTATGATTCTGAATTCTGAAAACCAGACACGGCACAAACAATGTCTGAAGAAGCTAGTCTATAAACACTTGACTTATAGTTAGCATATCTTATGTTCAAAGTTATTCATAACCAGACTGACATCTACCCCAATAGCATGAAAACTATTTAATGAAATAAAAAATATTTGCTATCTTTTTGATATAGACTGCTTTGGTAACAGCAAATCATTATTAAAAATAAAGAGCCTTGAAGATTTTCCCTGGATAGGGAAAAACGAAGCTGAATGTCAAAGTCTACCTACCATGACTCCAGAGAGGAAGCAGAAAGCAAAGAATCACAGGAGGAAAGTGGTAGGGAGGTAACTTGGTGGGAGAGCATGACAGATTTCCCTCAGTTGTTAGCCCAGTAGAGCAGGTTTAAAAGAAAAGCTCGCATTGTCTCTCTGCTGACTTCATTCACTTCATTCAGCTTCAACTATCATAGTGAAAGTCAGAGTTAGGCTTTAAAACCCAATCGGAGACCCAGCAGCTGTAACATCTAAAGCAACCCCAATATAGGACTTTCTATTTGGGGCACATGGTATGAAATGTTCTATAAAAACCGCCACTCTTCTCTTTAACACCAGCACCTCCTGGCACTAATGGAATGGGAGTTTTGCAGTTATTCCACCTGAACTAATATTCCTAATAAGATGTGCTTTTAATTTAATAGTAAATTTCCAGCCTACTTAACTACAATATGAAGCTTATCATTGAAAGTAGCTTCTGATCCTTATATTATTCCAACTGGACTTACACGTTAATTATAATAATGTGAATAGAAAATGAATGATAATCTAGACCACCAATTTTTATGCTTAATAAGTTAATCATAAATTATCAAATTTCTTCTACACATGCTAAATATGATAATACCACCTAAGTACAAAAACATATATACTAGTACAACTAAGCTGTTTAAGCACTGGCCTTATAATTACAGCAATAACCTAGGATTAACACACCATGTGAAGGTTAATGGCTGGCATGGAAAACACTTTTGGCCATTAACTCTAAATACATTCACTGAACTTTAATTATTATTTCAAAATAGCTAAAAATGTATATAGGAAAAAAATGAAAACATCAATTATTTCTACTGTGTTGCTTCTCACTTAAATGTTGTCAACTTTTGCAATTATTTGAAAAAATTCTTCCAAGACAGATTATGAATTGCTTCACTGAAAACATTTTGTAAGTGAGTTACACAGGAGTCAGAATGTAAGTGCTATTCTGAGAAAACAGATATAACTACAACCCATGTGAAGGAGCCCACTCACACAGAGCTTCAAGTAACTGGGTTTGAAAAAGAATGCTAATCAAAGATCTCAGAACTAAACAAGATGAATGTAACTCACCCAAATCTAAAATTGAGTTGAGATAAATGTAGGAGGATTAGTTAAGAAATAAAACCCTGAGTAAGGGAATTTATAGTTAGAATAGAGCAGACCAATAAAATCCTTGACAACATGGCTGAGAATTTTACACAATATATATTTAAAATTGGTGATTAAAAAATAAGAGTGTGGGTAGGAGTAAATATGAAATAATATTCATACAGACATTTAAGAAACTGGAGACTATGAAAAGAATTACACATACATATATTATATGAGAATACATATATTCAAAGCAAGATCAACCAAAAAAGAGAAAAATATAAGAAAGGGGGAAGGTAACAAATCTAAGAACATCAGGAAATCATTAGAGACCAAGCTATAAACAAATCATTATTCAAGATTGATAGTGCAGTCACTTCTACACAGAAGGTGGATGCTAATCACAGAAGATATGGGGAGATGAAGGAATAAGAAAGTAAAACAGACAAGAATAAGAGCACAAGAAACAAACCTGAGCAAGTGGGAAATGAATACAAGCAAAGGCTGAAAGAGTAATCTACACCAAGGATGCTTGTAAGGAGCCGATGGAAAGATTCTGGTCCAGGATTACTAAAAATACACATAAAATATGCACAAATGTTTGTATACATTTAAAGGTGCATACACTGTGGGAAGGGCTAAGTGAAGTTATGTCACTTCATACTGTAAAAAAAAAGAAAATTATTATTAGCTATCAATTTTTTTTTTTTTTTTGGTTTTTCGAGACAGGGTTTCTCTGTGGCTTTGGAGCCTGTCCTGGAACTAACTCTGTAGACCAGGCTGGTTTCGAACTCTCAGAGATCCGCCTGCCTCTGCCTCCTGAGTGCTGGGATTAAAGGCGTGTGCCACCACCGCCCAGCTTTAGCTATCAATTTTTAAATGAGGTAAAAAGAAATGGCAGATGGGGCATGCATGCTACAGACAATATATTCTGGGACTCTAATGTAGATTAAATGTAAGCAGTTAAAAGGTGAGAATGAGAGGCAGGTCTTTAGAAAGATTACAAGCAATAAGAAGCAGTTGCTATCCAGTCCAAGGGAGGGGGAGGGGGATGGGAGGAGAGGTAGAGAAAAGGGAGGGGAGGAGGTGGTAATTTTTAAGAAAAAATAAATTTAAAAAAAAAGAAAAATGCAGATTTTCAAAATTAAAATATAGATGCAGTTACTACAAGGAACACGATAAACAAGAAATGAAAAACTGTAATAAAAAACATTATAAGGTAATATAAATAAGTCCAATGCGGTAATAACAACATCGGATGATGAACAGTTTAGAACACAGTTCATCAACACAGAAAGGGATACTAGGAGCTATCTGTAGTCACACTATCATGTATGCTCAAGAGGCTCTGCCTCCATGTTCCAGACATCAGTAACTGTTCCAATGGACAGAACACTTAGAAACATTGATTCCAGTTCCAGAACCAGAAAAACATATTTCTTTAGTTAAACCTTTCTAGATTAAGGTGTTCATATTTGACACACATTCTTTAAGCATAAAAGGGAGAAGTATTAAGTGGCGATTGTTGATCGAATATATAGACTCACGAATACCAGATTCATGTATCTCCCTAAAGCATCTTCAGGAAAAACATTTCAAGCATCTGTGCTGCAGATGATAGTATCCAAGAGTCTGACTATAATGTCTGACACTTAATACCGCATCACTAAATAGCTCTGGAGTGAAAGTTGGCAGATTTAGTGTAGTCTTAAGAAAATAATAAAATGGCAAAGAGCATAAGAAACATATATTGTGTGTTACAAATAAGAGAAAAAAGTATTTAAGTTCATAAAACCTTGCATGGTATGAAATATAACATATACGTAAGAAGTCACATGTTTTCAAAATATACATGGAAAGGTATAATTTTATCTGATGCATTTGAATACTAGCAACTAACGTACAACTGGCAGAATTATATGAATTGACAGAATTATGTCTAGACAAGTATTAATTTTTGCAAAGAAGATTTTATTAATATTTTATTTTCTATCTCAAGGGGGATATTAAGTATGGATTTCATAAGCAAATTCTACCTACTTTAGTTTCTCTCTTGCATCTGATAAGAAACAAATAGCTTTCATTATAAATAAATTCAGTCCAAGTAAATTTATTGGAAGAAATGTTCCTCTTGACACAATTTGTGTATATAATCAGAACTGGTTACCTCCACGTATGTCTTGCAAAACCCCTCTGTGAAAAGTACAAGTTGTCTTTTAATTATACTAAAATATAATATCAATACTTATCAGACACAGATACGTCATCTAACTTGTAACAGAGGGCCTGGCTCTTGATGTCTTGTTTAACAATATGCCTGACCTAAGTGCCTTTCCTCTTAATGAAATGAGATCTACCTCCACTGCACATTACTGCTCTGCATTAGTGGTAACAGAAAACAAAATGGTTCTGTATCCTGATCTTATAAAATACAAGTGTTTCTGCTTGCATGTAGGATAGCTTGAGTGAGGGGTGGACTTATTTACCTCAGCTTCAAAGAAATCCTACTGGGATCCCCTAAAGCCTTATCTAACAGGCTTTAAATTCTATTCATGAATTGTGCCTTCCCCCAAGAATATTTGGCAGGTTTCTTTGTAGTATAGTATATAAAAACATTTCTGATCAAAATAAGCAGTTGATGGATTGTGGAAAACTCAGGTTTGTGGCTGCAACTTTTGGAGATTGGGTCTGGAAGTTAATAGAAACCCAGGAATCCCTTTAGCCCCTTGCAGTGACTTCTAGCATTAGAGAATGTTGAAAAACAGCCTACTCTATGGGCTGCTCCTTGAACACTCCGTCGGCATGCCACATGGTATACTGTACAACACAAGAGGTAACATATTTTATGCTGTGAGTAGATAAACTCTAGAGAATTATGAGCTATGATGTCAGCCTAGAAGTTCAGAAGAGATCAAAGCAGAATTTGCTTTGGTGGAACGTAATAAAATTTATCCTATAATGCTGTTAAAATCATCTACCTTTTAGAAAAGCAAATGACTGTAATACAAAGTATTTCCTTTTTGAAGAAGAATAAGACTTTAGAAAGGAAAATGTGGAACTAAAGACATAATTCTGACATCCACAGATTTCTGCAGTTCAAATTCCCAGCCCAAGAACATGAAAGCTGAAAGTCTCGGGCCATTTAGGTGAAGTGATTTTCCCTTACAATACAAACTTTTTTTTTGTCAGACCAATAGATGATAGGCAGATATTTTGATATAAGAGCAATTTTGCATTATTACTGACTGCACCTCAGTAATGTGTATCAGCACCTAAACTGTTTTATTTATATAGTATACATGCACTTGGCAGTAGAGAGATGTGGAGAAACAACAGCTCCTGAAGACAGAACAGCATAGTTGACACCAAGTGGCTTCTGAGATTCTTTTTGGTTCTAATCAATCTGTTGCTGAGAATGCAAACTCAAAGAAAGTTTTTAAGTAAAAAAGAAACTCTCCTCGCATGAATTTAATATTCTTGAGACAAAGTCAGAGATCTAAAATTTATAATACACAAACCCATATTATAATTTATTAAATCAGCCAACATCTACCTAACATGAAAAGATGTCTCTAAGATAAAACTAATTTTGTTCATGATATAAATATTAATGACAATATCCCCTCTAGTTCAAAAATATAAAATTTTTCTTACATGAAAACTATTTATGGGAGAAAGACATTTATTGAATTTTGGTTTCACCTTAGAGATTATCTTAGAAGATATTCCCTTTTACTTTTGATAACCTTATTATCTTATTCTTCAAATCACAGGCTAAAAATGTTCTTATTTTGTATGTTCCTTTAAGATTATAGATGTTATAATCTACGCAAACACGTTGCATACTACTTTTCAATAGGGTTGTCATCATGACATATTGGCGTCCATTATAACTTTGAGCTTAGACACTTTCTTTTTTTTTGTGGGTTTTTTTTTTTTTTTTTTTTCGAGACAGGGTTTCTCTGTGGTTTTGGAGCCTGTCCTGGAACTAGATCTTGTAGACCAGGCTGGTCTCGAACTCAGAGATCCGCCTGCCTCTGCCTCCTGAGTGCTGGGATTAAAGGCGTGCGCCACCACCGCCCGGCAGACACTTTCTATAGAAATGTAGTTGGCCCTATTGGATGGCCTCCTAGCACAAACATTTAATCTTAAACTGAGCTTTCTGTGGCAGCATTTCTGTTTTCTGGAGAATATTCTAAGCTCTCTCTCCTTTCTCTCTCTCTTTTCTCCTCTCCCCCCACCCCACCCCCCCCTCTCTCTCTCCTCAGCATAATATGTTGTTGAATTATATTCATACCTGGAAAAATGTGTTGTATTTTTACTTTAACAATCCCACACATAGTTCTCAGAATTTTCTCTAAGAATATTATAATTAGCCTGATTAACAAAGCATTGTAGTAAATCAAACTGCTCTGCTAAATAAGGGGTGGGAACAGGGGATAATAGATAGATGGTCAATGAAGGCTAGTGCATTTAGTCATGGGGAAAAAAAAAAAGACAAATCTCGTCTGAGCTGCTCAGGCCCACTGCTTTAGATTTGAACTAGGTCTTTGATCTATAAATACTTTTGGAAAAGGAAAACAAAAGAAAAAATTAAAGAACAACAAAAACAAAACAAAATTTATTTATCTTATTATGAAATTGGATAATTAATTATCCAGGCAGCTGCATATTTTATAAATATAAAACAATTCAAAGGAAGTTAAAGAGTTTACAATGAGTCTTTGCTTATATTAATTCACTGCGATCCTTTTGCAGTGGGCATTGACAAGTGAGCCCTGTCACCATTTAGCTGCTGCTGCTGCTGCTGCTGCTGGAGCTACAACCACCGCCATCACACTGGATTAATTAAAAGACTCGCACAGTGTAACAAGTCCTTCATCATCTTCCGGCTTAGTTCAAAGTTCCCAAAGCAATAAGAATACATAGACCCTGTCAATCCTACTTTAAAGTTAGCATGTGACATCCACACCAACCAGAAATTTCAAGGAGAGGCTCTAAAGTTTAGGATACACTTAAGCTATCATGGTTCTATAAATGTCAGCTGAACAAGAGGAAAGGGGTAAGTCGTTTGTTTTCACTTCAAGGTTAACTTGTTGAATTCACCCTCACATCCACATGTACCTCCAGCTCCAGGGAATCAGTGTCTGCTGTCAACCCCCCCCCCCCACACACACACACAGATATGCAATCGTTCATATAACTAAAAAGTAAATATTTTTGAAGAGCCAAAGTAAGTGTTATGCAATGGAGAGTGGTTCAAATAAGGGTAGTCCATCCTGATTCTATTACATTTCCTTATCATTTGGAAAAAGTTTAACTGTTTTTCTGGACTATTCTGTTTACTCTCTCACCTTGATATCATCCCAGGGTCCTCATCTGTGTCAAATAGTGTTTTAGGGGCTATCAACTACTTATGCTAAGTGGCAATAACAAGCTATTCAATAAAAATAGTGGATACCTATAAAAAGAAATTTTACTTTTGACTTATCAGAATTTTTACTTAAAAGAGCACGTGCCATTTTAGCATCTTGAATAGGGCTGTGTGTTTTGCCTCTATCTTATTATAAAATCACACCACACGGAATCTAGGTCATGCTTGTTATTATTAATACACAGTAAAAATGCCACGCACTTTCTATTTGCCCTTTTCAAGGCGCTCTCCACCATCCTCCCTACCTCTATTCTGTCTCCTTCAAGTTGTTCCCAATGTGGGAAATCAGAACCTTTCCCGGCCACGCTAAAATTAATGTTTCCTTCCTTCCTAGCTCTTAAATGACCTTAGGCAGACATTTTTCTTTGAGGCATAGTACATATCTGTTTCAGGCTGGGAAAATCTCTCATCCTTTTCTTTAATTGCTGATGTTCTTTAATTTTCTAACCTACTGCCCTCCCCCAAAGAGGCATTTCCTCTTGCAGCTTGCATCTTCCTCCTTCCCGCCCTCACTTTCCTTCTCCTCTTACTTTATATGACTTCATCCCCTCTCCCCTCTTTATAGCCTTGGTACCTTCCTTTCACAAATTTACATATTGTCTCCAAAAGTTGTCATTTTAAACCTAAAATGATGCCCTATTCTCAAATTTAATTAAAGTAGACGTCAATATATTTTTACTTCTCTTAAAATTAAGTTTTCTAACTATAGAGCAATGCACATAATAACTAGAGGTTTTTTTACCATAAAATTCATTTTAAATTATCCTTAAATTATAGTTATACCTTTTAGGTAATTCATAATAGCAAGAGGTACGCAGTAAACAAAAATTATTTGTTTACCAAGCTAATACACCCAAATGCATTATTGAATAAGCAGATATTTCACTGATAGATTGGTTAATATATATAGGACATGACAAAATAGATAATATCAGCGAAAATATATAACCATGGAAATACATGAAAAAATATAAACACAAATATTAGTTTTCATTGTCTTCAACGTTATTGATAGCTAATATATTTTATAGGTAAAACTCATGAATTTTTTTATTAATACTTTATGTCCTATGAAAGAGAGACAACTTAGTCTAATCATGAGCACGCAGCAGAACGGGGGACTGTGGGGGGACATTGCAGTCACACTCTGAGGCACACCTGCAGCCCTACTGTGGGGCACACCTGCAGTCACACTCTGGGGCACACCTCCAGTCCTACCATGGGACACACGCAGTCACACTCTGGGGCACACCTGCAGTTACACACTGGAGCACACCTGCAGTCACCATCTGGGGCACACCTACAGTTACACACTGGAGCACACCTGCAGTCACAATCTGGGGCACACCTGCAGTCATCCTGTGGGGACACCTGAAGTCACACTCTGGGTCACACCTGCAGCCATCCTGTGGGTACACCTGAAGTCACACTCTGGGACATACCCTGCAGTCCAATGTACTTGGTAGGTAAGATGAAAAGAACCTGAACCCACTAGTTTGAGACTCTCATCTCCAGCAAGCAAATACACAAATAAATAAATGTAAAGAATACATGTTTTATCTACTTCACTATTTTCTAAAATGCAGACTAAGAGAATGTTCTTAGTTCCTGTGATCCATAACCAGTTATTATGATAAAACCTCAATTAAATAAGTTTTGCTTCCAAATATGTATTGATTTCGGTATTAATATCCATGTTTACAAAAATAGGTTAAGTCAACCAAACATACTAAATAAAATACTTTAAATGCTACACCTTTCAGTTATCAGAGCCAACAGGTTGCTTCTGGTGGAAAGAACAAGTCCTTCTTTTTCTAACAGTGTTGCCATTGCTACTATAACAGCTACCATGGGAGGAATGAAGCTGACATTCATCCGAGTAAAGCTAATTTGCAGTTTAGCATGTTCTTAAAGAGTTGAAGATGCTTTCCAAGTTTTTAAAAAACTTGGAAATTCAGGAGGCAGAAATTCTGAATTTCCAAGTTAGTGACAATATCACCAAGGAAATCTCTTTGCAAAATGTCTATGATGCCAGTGGATCAGACAGGTGATGACAGAGATAGATCGCTCACTTCCCTGGATCTTCAATGGTGATGCTGCTAATGTGAATGACATGGGAATTTGTGTGAATGATGGCAAATATGTGATGTTCATCTCTGTTCTTGTCAGTAAGAGTCTCACATAAGCTACCACGAAAACAAAAATGTATCTAGGAGCTGTGATCTGTTTAGAAAGACTTCACAAAGGCTATAAAATTTAGGAATCTTGCTGTATTAGGGAAAGAGAAGGGAAGCTGATACAGACCTAGTTGCTACTGTTACTGAGCAAAGGATAAGTTCCTGATCAAATCTGTCTAGACCTAGTTTAATGGAAAAGAGAAACAGAGGTGAAAATCTATAGCTAAATAATATTTCAATCCTGGAGAATTTCTTGCAATAGAAAGACAACCTGTTTTACTTGCAAAGTCTCAATTTTCCCATTTTTCAAATGGACATGGCATCATTTGCAGGCTCTCAAAAGAGCTCAGAAAGGTTTAATGAGGTGACATATCTGAAATGTTATCTACAGGAAAATATTTTTATTATCTCTGCAGATAATACCTCAGCTTGACTGAGGAAAAGAAAGATAACTCAAGCTATCATTGTATTATGATAAAGCAATGAACTACCACCTGCAGGAAATTGGCTTCATGAAAGGCAACGGCAAAGAGCACATCAGGACTACATGGAATCAATCAGAGGCAGGCAGGAAGAACACAAGCCAGATAAAGTGGAGTCTTTCATGACAGGCAGGAGAATATATCAAAGCCATCCTTGCTAATTTCAAAAAAAAAAACCTCCTCTCTCTCTGCTCGAGGTGAGAACATTGCTTCAGACAGCATGCTGGCTCTGCTGGACTTCTGTGACGATGCTATGACTCCATTTGTGAGTTTCTTAAAGAATGATTTAGGAATGAAACAGGCCAGCTCGGGTAAGCTCTACAAGTTAGATTACCAGTGAGAGCAAATGGACAGTGAGATTCCCTTGTTCCCTTCTCCGCCGGGAATTCATTTGTACCAACTGTGCCCTCATTTTTGTATTTCGATTCTGGATCAAGATTCACTTAAACACTACCTTCCAAAAATGATAATCCATTTTATATGCAGTTAAAGAGGGATACCTTTGTAAAATTAAGTAATACAACGAACCAGGTAAAATTGTTAACTAAATAACATTAATTGCGAACCAGGTAAAATTGTTAACTAAATAAAATTAATTGCATTTTATCTGTGGCTTCTTTCTATTTATTTTCTAGTAAGTATCTTTTTTCAGGTATAAAAACAGTTAATTCACTGAAGGGTCAATGAATTGAGATAGTAAACAACTAAATTAATTAACTCACATAACCACAGACGCTTTGCATAAATTGTTTAAATCATTTTCTAGTAATATTCTGAATAAACAGAAAACAAAATGTTTGCATTTAAGAACAGAGTTAGCAGAGTCCCTAAAGGATGTTTTAGCATAAGTTCCTTGGAATATTTGGAAATGTGTATTAACTGAATTGAATTTTTCCAAGAAGTTTATTCATAGCAGAAAACGAAGAATATTTGATTTGCCACTTCTCAAATATAAAGTTTTAGTATATTAGAACATATCATCTATGAACATAAGTTTTTACTTTATGAAACATACTGACCAAGAAATGCCTAAATGTTTCTTTGAAAGTACACCATCTGACAACAGTCCCTTTGGCTATTGTCCACTCTCACGCTCAAGAATGCACCTCAAAAATGACTTCATTGATCACATTCTGCCACTTTATATGTGTTTTGTATACACATATATACACACACATACACACACACAAATATATATGCACATCCTTGTAGTGCACACACAACTTTTCTTAAATGCTCTTCTCCATGTTTAGATAGCCTCTTAGCTAGCCTGAAGAAGACCAGTCATAGCTGAACTAAGAAGAATATTTTAAAATATATGTGACAAAAAACTAGCACGTTGGTATTCTCAAACTTTGTAATTTTACCCATATTTTCATACATGTATTTCATTCAAATTTCAGTGTCTTTTATTATTTTCCATCTAGCTGTATCAGTTAATAATTATTATAATAATTATCGTTGAATTATTTAGAAGCAAAACATTTCAGATACAAATTGTGTGCATGTGATTGACATTTTGGTAGCAAGGCTTATGTGTAACAGTGTTGTAATTATAACACACTACAACAAAGCTAGATATTTAAAGGCATGCCTCATTACTCTTTGAGGTACATAAAGTTATAAAACAAAATTGTCCTTCTTCTCCTATGTTCTGTTATGTAGGTAATCGTAAAACTTTGGGCAGAGTGTAATATTGAGATAAAATTAAGTCTTAGAGATAGTGTTAACTACAATAAAACTAAAATTCAGAAAAAAATGACTTTGAACATGAAATGTGTCTTAATTGATGGATAATTGGATGTCATAATTTGATTCTCACAAGGAAAGAAGAAAGCAGAGTTTCACAGAAAGGAAAGCATGATGACTAATTTTATATGTCAACTTAGCTCGGGATATAAAAATAGAAATGGATAATGAGATAGAAATACTGAAGAAATCTCAGATGGAAATGAAGATGAGTATAGAACACAATTGGTCAGGGAACAAGCCCAGTGACAAGCCTCACCACCAGAGCGTCAATCAAAGGAAATGGTACCTGTGAAAAGTAAATACACGAAGGGGATACGTGAATCTTTTTAAGTATGAGAAGCCCAAATTGATGTATATTCATAGAAGAAGGAGAAGAATTCCCTGTGATGGCATAAAAAAAAATCTGTTACATCCAAGATGGAAACTTGCCAAATCGAGAAAAGTAGAGGCCTATGGAAGGACACTAGGACCACATGCTTACAGATAGCAATGGAGAAAGCAGAATTGTTAAACACACAGGCTTTTTTCCTCAACAGAAGAAACCACCACCCACTCACCCAGAAGGCTGGTGTGGATATTGTTTAACAACTCGGTGATCTTTTGCTCTTCTCTGGAGCCAGCTCTTATCCGAATCCCCCAGAATCCCCAGCATTGTTTCGCAGTCAATAGAACACATTCTTATGAAAAAGGCACCATGTACTTTGCAAAGAGTTTGCTATTATACTTACTGCAAATTCCTCCTCCCTAGACCCTTATCCCCACCATTGTTTCACAGTCAATAGAACCCATTCTTGTGGAAGAGCTCAGGCATGCTTTGCAAAAGACAATGCACTTTGCAAGAGAGTTTTGATGTAATTATGCCTTAAGCTTTCTTGTGATAATTGTCACGAGGAAACTTTTTTCCAAAGTTCAAGTGTGTTTAAATATGTAATACTTGAGCTGTTCAGGGTCTGACTACTGAATTTGAACCAGCCAGGCTAACTAAATCTGTGCCCAGTTTCATTCTTGCCTCTCCAGGAATCATTCCCTGCTGTCTATGACACCTACCCACATACAATGAGACCAATGTATCTTTTTTTTTTTTTGACCAAATACTACTAGTCTTAAAAAGCAACACAAAAACAGACAAAGCAAAATAATAATAAAATATCAGAGTGATAATTGGTTCCTTAAATGACTCCTAATGAGATCAGTTCCTTGCTCAGCTATCATCAGAGAAGTTTCCTTTTGAAGCAGAAAAGAACAAATACAGAGACCCACAGCCAGACAAGCAGAGAGTGAGAACCTTGAAATACCCAAACCTAATAGCTGTGTCTCCATTAACGCCTCCCACACCAAAGCTCAGAGACCCCATCCCATCCCTGTGGAAGAGGAGGCAGAATTTAAGAGCCAGAGGGGTTGAAGGAAGCCAATAAACAAGGCCCACTAAATCAATTGGGCAAACCTCCTGAATTCTGAGGTAGCACACACAGGCCTGTAAGAGCCTGTACCAGCTTCTCTCACTATATATAATGGCTTCCAGTTTAGAACTAGAATATTGTCAACAGAACAGCACTATTTCTAGCTGCTCATAAAGTGCCTCTGAATGAGTCAACACATCGGTGTTTGCAAAATGAGGAAAGTTAGAGCAATTACTTACTGGGGCAGTCACACATACTGCTCAGAATTCTGTAGCACTAAAGAAGGGTCGACTCAGTGCTGTTATTATCAGCGCTGCAGGTTCTTTAAGTAATTAAAATATCACAGTGCTTGTAGACTGTGCTGTACGATGTAAAATCAATTTTATAAAAAAAAATCCATGAGAAGAAATAGGCTTCTTGAGAAAACTTTGCGAGATAACCACATATCTGGATACGGTTTATTTAGCACCATGCTCACACACACCTATAACAAGCTCAAATGAGTTTGGTGTTCCAGTTTGGCCTCCATGGGCACTTCACAATTATTTATATACACATTGATACAGAGATGGACAGACACACTCACAGTCATGTAAAAAAATGTGCTTTTGAAAAATGATTGATAAGAAAATCAGAGGAACATCTTACATGTCTCTACAGTGAATAATTATTCTCAACGACTGTGGATATTATCTCTACAAATATTTACTGATAGCATTTCAAATATAAAATATTTTTAATATTTGAAACTTATAAAAGCAATTTAGAAGAAATTCTTCATCTGAATTTGATAAAATTATTTATAGACACTCCAGGTTTTCATTGTCTATGTCTATCTATGTCTTTCCCTAAAGTCTAATCTCCAAAGTTATACAATTATTTTTTGGAAACAGGGTCTCATCATGTAGTCTTGGTTGGCCAGGAACTCACCATATAGACCTGACTGATTTCAAACTCAAAAAGATCCATCTGCCTCTCCTTCCAGAGTTCTGAGTTTAAAAACATGCATCATTACACTTGACCAATATTACACATCTTACTATGTACACATCTGAAGAAATTATGCCAGCTTTCCTTTCCTCCTCCTCCTCCTCTTCTTCTGATTTCATATTTTATTATATATTCCATAGGAAAAATGCTATCTCTAATTATTTTCTTGAATAATATTTCTTTAACTTACAGTATTTTTTTCTATATAAAGCATTCCCCCACTGTCTTCCTAGAGGACACAGGCACAAAAAGCACAAGCATTACTTGTCTTCTCAAGCCTACACTCAGAACACCATCACACACTCAAGACCACACAAAGTGGAGGTAAACAACAGTGCAGTGGTAGATCTCAGGGGAACTCAAGTGTACACAAGCAATCCCCCTTCACACTCACTTTTGCTTCTATCTTAAAGCACCCTACCATGAGGAGGTAAAAATTCATCTTTACTAACTAAATATTGTAATATTGAGTCACTTAGTTCAAAATTGCTTTCTCACAATAAATCATCAATTCACAATAAAAATTTAGAGTGGAAAGCAATATTTGTTTATTATTTAACATTTTCTTTTGACTTCAATCTGGCATGGCATAGGCTTTTAAAATGTGCATATCAGAATACTTGGAGAACAGGGAATATTGTCTAAGTATTGTGTTTAACTATTAAGTTTTACAAAATGCAATCCCTTTCCCCAATGATCTCTTTATGTAAATTCAGAAAGATTATCAATTATTAAACATTATTAGGTTATTTTCTCTAATTTACCATTTCCTAAAAATTTATGTACGTAATAAAAGTTTTATTTCAGGATATTAAGATTGATAGATAAAAGATAATATACCTCTTATATAGATAGACATATGATAAATATATATATATATATACTATATAGCTAATAGGCAGCTCATAGATCACTTATAAGTAATAAGATAGACAGCTTATAGATAGATATAGATAATAATAGATGATATATACATAGATAAATAGAAGACAGAACTCTAAAATAAAAACATTTAATCTTGAAGGTATAAGTTCTTAGCCATTTGTAAAAAAAAAAAGCAGGGGTGGGTATTAAAAATAAGGCTATTTCTATTTTAATTTTACATTTAGCATTCTTTTATCAAATGATATTAGCATTTTGGTAAATTTTGTCAGCTTGAAAAAAATTATTAAATATGTTTGGTTTTCAATCAAGGGCAAATCTGTTACATATGACTTAAAATTTATAAAGACTTTGCAAACAATGCTAGCTAGTCATCAAAATGATAATATTGATAGAAAATGTTCAGAGTATAACAGAAACCCCAGACCTTGATTGTTTACTTAGAATTGGAACAATTCATCATAACATAGTTAAGCACTGATAACAGGGCTATATAGAAGAGACATTCCAGAGTTTCCCCAGTTCTTCAGACTATATAAAGTACTGCTTATAACATAATGCCACTTCTATATCAAAAGATAGATACAGGTAATCTAAGAAAAATTTCACTCTCATAGTTAGTCACATATTAAGAATTACTGCAATAATATATTATGCAGAATCCCATCCAAGTGAGTAGATTATATGGATAGGTTTTTTTCAGTATCTCAGTGTGAAAATGATAAATGACATATAATTTATGACATTGTCATTTAGCAATTAAAATGACTCATATCATTTTGTTTACTGTCTTCTCATCTATGGACCCTGTAATTTTGCATTATTAGTAGTAACAAATCTTACTCAGCAGCACTTTCTAATAGAACTCAGCATGGGCAATTTTCAACAGATTCAATCTCTGCCTGAATCGTACTAATCCTTTGATAGGACTCAAGGAAGAGTTTGAATCCCTGTAGAGTTCCTGATGCACTGACTACTCAAAACAATAATAACAAGGCACCAAGCAGAGGGAAACTCAGACCTCACATCTGTTCTTTGACCTGGTGAAACAGGCTGTGGGATGGCTCTGGTGGATGTTTCCCAGGACTAGACTTAACCACTGAAGCTTGGAGGTCTTTTGCAGGATTTGTGCCCAATGGAATAACTGAGAATATTTAAGCGTGATTTATCTCAAGGCAACTTTCTGAAAGAGATAAGGGCTACAGATGTAAAAGTGTTGCCAAATTTTGCATTTTGGCAAATAATTAAATTGGTTTCCTCCTTTCATTCTTTTTTGAAGACTTTTGTTCTATTTATTTCTTTGTTTGTTTTCCAGATAGGATCTCATCCTCCATGCTTTGATTTATTATATAGCCTTGTTTGGCTGGCCTTGAGTTCCTGACTTTCCAATTTCCTCCTTCTGAGTGCAGACACTACCAGAATGTACCTCATGTACAGCTAGAATGTGTTTTAGTTAGGTTCCAATGGTTCCTGATGATTTAGAAAGATTTTGAAGCTATTAATACGTATTTGTCCCAATAAAACTATTCAAACCCCATGAAAAGTTACCACAATGCCTTAAAAACAAAGTCTTTGGTTTTATCATGTCCTCTTTTCAACTGGTTACTTGCTCTTTCATAGCTGAAATTTTAGCCTGTCTTAAATATCAACATAAGAATAATTTGTGATTCCTCTTATGGAATAATTTGTTAGCCTATAGTTAGATTTTTGACACATCAATATCTCTTTGGCATTTTATATTTGTGGAAATGATGAAGCTAATAATTTGCTTCATGAAATTTTACTAACTTAAGCAAGTAACTCACTGAGACTGGCATAATGTATATAAATACACATGAGGGGTCAACCTCAGGTGTCATTCCTCAGACACCAGTCATCTCATTTTCTAAGACAGAGTCTCTCACTGGCCTAGAATTGCCCTCTAGGCAATGCTGGCTGACAAGTGAGCCTAGGGGATCCACCTGTCCATTTATACAACACAGGCATTATCACACATTATCACAGCTGAAATTATGTTTACATAGAAAGTACTTTAGAGACTAGGATATTTCCATTATCCTCTATAATATTTTAATAAAATAAATATCTGGGCTATAAAGATAAGTGAATGAATTCTAGTGCATGAATACCCAACGTTTAAAATTGGATCACAGAAAGAACATCCAATAATAATTTATAAAGAAATTTTCATTGAGCTTTAGAAGAAAATATGCTTCCCATTTAAGGCCTTGTACTCCATAAAACATTTATTTTCCACATTTTAGCTAGCTGTGAGACTCTGTATTAATTGCTGCCCATTGGGAAAATATTTTCTATTAAGGCCTTAAATCTACTCTAATCTAGGTTATGAACAAGTGGCATCTTGACACAATGTCCATTTAGCAAAACAACAGTAGCAGATTCACCATTAGTGTCTATGCCTTCCCTACCCATGTGATCTTGACAAAGTTTAGAGTACTAGGTATGAGTTCCTTTCTGTGAAGTAGACCTCACAACAGAAAGAGTTTGAACCCTCATAAGAGCTCTGTTGTGAATACACCCAACGAACATGTCTTGCCAAGCAGATTACTGTAACTCTTGAGGTTCACATTAGGATAGGGCTTTCAATGAATTCTTTCCCCTAGAAGCTCACATTGTATTTCCCAACACTGTAATAAATAGCCTGTTGGGAGGAAACTCCAGCTCATTCCATCTTGATTTCTCAATGTTCTGCAAACTGACTTGTGCTATCTTCAGTAACAGAGTATTATGATCTGGTTCTGGTGGCATCATGGATACTGAAAATATTCTTTTTTTTATTTTTTAAATTTATTTATTTATTAAGGATTTCTGCCTCCTCCCCGCCACCGCCTCCCATTTCCCTCCCCCTCCCCCAATCAAGTCCCTCTCCCTAGGTCTAGGGGCCCTTGCGAGCCTCCCTGATCTATGACTTATAGGGAGAGATCCCACATCTTTATCCATACTTTTAACTTCTAGAAGGAGCAACACACACTCATGCAGATTTCATTTACTCAAAACAAATTTTATTTAAAATTTTAAACTACTAATAAAATGGTAGATTTCTTTCTGAAATTTCTTTACATTTATTGTTTGTGTGTATGTGTGTGTGTGTGTGTGTGTGTACATTCATGTGTGTGCTAGGGTGTGTGTGTGATGATCAGAGGAAACTTCTTGCAGAGCCTTTCTTGGGCCCCCATATCAAATGTGGTCCAGTCATTCCCAGTCACTGTGGAGAACATGTCTCACCAGGAAAATTAAAAAAACAAAACAAAACACAGTGCCTACTATTAAAAAAGAAACATAGTATTCTGGATGATGGAATAGACATGAAGAATGAATCAAAACCTTCTGTAGGAAATAGGAAACACATATTTTGGCAGATTTCTTTAAATGATAAAAGACCAAAGCTAAGAGTGGGTATAAGTTACTTTGTATTTGAGGAATTACTAGACAGGGTGCAGACATGAGTATCATTACTCCAGAATCTTGGCATCCAAATTGGCCTCTTCAAGAGGCAGATGTTCCATTCCTAGAAACTGGATCCCTATTACAAATTAAACAAAGCATGAGGTGGGTTGAATGTATAGGGCCAGAAAAACAGAAAGGAAGGCTGAGGCAATATATAGCTAAAATTACAGTGAATGTATGGAGTTGTGACCTGATACAGCAATCGAAACCCCAGATTATCATTCCTGCAGTCCCCCAAACTCATGTTTCTGTAAAGGTTATTATAAGGTATTATAAACAAAGGTCATCAGTCATTCAGGCTGTACAAAAAAGAGAAAGCAACTAGCAAACCTTCATGGGTACTCACAGCCCTGCCTTTAAAATGGTTAACTGAAAAATCAATATGAGATAAACAATGACACTAGTGCAGACAACTATATCCACACAAAACCTGAGAGAGCTTGGGTAATAATTGGGACCAACAGCTGCTAAAAACATTTGATTATAAATGCTGCTGGATTAATCCAACATATAAATTTTGAAAAGGCCTTGACTTCAAAAGAAACGTTACTTTGGAGAAGAGGTTTTGTTTTGTTTCCAGAGTAAACGAGAGGTTAAAGATTGATTCTGGGTTAACAAAAATCAGGTTTGATCAAGAAAGACCCTCTGAGAAATCTCCAATAGGGACAGATGGCCCAGATGTTCCAGTATTTCAGAGGACCTCTGTTGGAGTTTCCTCTGGATTCTACATCCAGAACAGTCTCAAGACTGCTGACTGAGATGATTCAAGCCTCACAGACTATTCTAATCAGGACTTGACGATAATCCCAAATTATATTTAGGTTCCCATAAGATTATCAGCACCCCCAATTAGCAGGAAGTAGCCTAGAGAACTACTCCCACATTCTTCTGGCCAAAAAACGGATTATGAAGTATTCATTCTTGTTTAGAATGTTGGTTACAAGTTTTTGTGTATAATGGTCAGGAAAAACGCTAAACAAAGGAGATTAGATTCATAGTTCTTGCTTTGAAAAAAGGAGGGGGGGAGTGCTGTGGAACAATGATTTGTACCCTGTAAAGATTTGTCACTTGTATTGCTTTAATAAAACACTTATTGACCAGTAGCCAGGCAGGAAGTGTAGGCACAGCATCCAGAATAGAAGAATTCTGGGAAGGGTAAAGGCCCAGTCTGCAGTTATCACCCAGATACAGAGGAAGCAAGATAAGTAAGAATGCCTCACTGATAAAAGGTACCAAGCCATGTCACTAACACAGACAAGAAGTGTGGGTTAATGGAAGATGGAAGAGTTAGTTCATAAGAAAGTCTAAGCTAATAGGCCAACTAGTTTATAATTAATGTAGGCCTTTGTGTGTTTCTTTGGGACTGAATGGCTTTGGGGGCTGAGAAGGACAGAAACCTCTGTCAACATCATTCCATCTTGATTTCTCAATATTCTGCAACCCAACTATGTTCTACCTTCAGTAACAGAGTGTTATGACCTTTTTCTGGTAGAATCGCATATACTGACAATAGTCTATAGGGTTTAGGAGCACTTGTGGGCCTTCCTGACTTATGGCTTATAAGAAGGCATCCCACATCTTTGTACATATTTTTAACTTCTAGGAGGAACATCACACACTCATACAGAGTTCAATCCCTCAAAACAAATTAATTTTAAAATTTTAACTTACTAATAAAATGATAGGTTTCTTTCTAAATCTTTATTGTAGCTAGTGTGTGTGTGTGTATGTGTGTATGTGTGTGTGTGTGTGTAGATTCATGTGTGTGCCATGGTGTGTGTGAAGATCAGAGGAAAACTTCTAACAGTTGGTTGCCTCCTTTTACCATGTGGATCCTAGATATTAGACTCCAGCAATTTTGCTAGCACACAAAACATTAATTTTACTTAGTGCTTTTTCAGATATTTTAGTGCAATCTACCTTCTCTCAAAGTTCTCTACTTCCCCAACTCCAGATTTTCTGAGATTTTTTTTACATGAAATGTATCTAACACTTGAATGTTGATGTATATTATATTCATAATAGATATAGATATAGATAGATATAGATAGATAGATAGATAGATAGATAGATAGATAGATAGATAGATAGATATAGATAGATAGATAGATGATAGATAGATAGACAGATAGATAGATGTGTTTATTTTACACTATCGGTACAACCAGTCATACTGTGTCCATTTATTTTCTAATGTCTCTATTTAATTGCATTTGGTTGGCAGTTACATCCTTTGTCTGCAAACTGGTTTCATATATGGTCCATTATACTATTCTCTTCTGATTGCCCCATCCCAAGAATTCCTTGAATTTTGCTTGAAAGACCTTTTCCCAACCCTTTACTCTGAGTAGATGCCTGTCTTTGTGGTTGAGATGTGTTTCTTGCAAACAGCAGAATGTTGGATCCTGTTTTCGTATCCAATCTCTTAGCCTGTGCCTTTTTATAGGTGAATTTAGACCATTAATATTAAGTGA
>NC_022031.1:28806263-28814163 GCF_000317375.1 Microtus ochrogaster
GGAGGGAGGGGGATTTGATTGGGGGAGGGGGAGGGAAATGGGAGGCGGTGACGGGGAAGAGACGGAAATCTTTAATAAAAAAAAAAGAATTCCTTGAATTAAATACTAGGACATTAGGATGGAAAAAAATTAAAATCAGAAATTCTTCTCTCTTGCCAAAGAGGCCATTTTCATGAAAGGCAACATTAGAATACAGACACCCTAACAGAGAGATAAACCAGGCCTGCATTTGTTAAGTTCATAAGGTAAAATAAGATGCATTTCTTTTCTTAAGTGTGTGCTACTTAGACTTCTGCAAACAGATATAAATCACTACTGAGTAGGCAAAAGCCAATGACATTTTAAACAATGACATTACATAAAGCACATTAAATGTTTAGAGGGTTCCTAATATATTTTACAATAATTGTTCATGCTAATTGCTATTTATAGCATGGAAGTACCACTCTGTTCTATATTTTCATGGTAAATGTAAATAACTGTTTCAGCAGTTAATAGAGATTTGTTTTTTTTGTTTTTGTTTGTTTATTTATTTATTAAGGATATCTGCCTTCTCCCCGCCACCGCCTCCCATTTCCCTCCCCCGATCAAGTCCCTCTACCTCATCAGCTTGAAGAGCAATCAGGGTTCCCTGACCTGTGGGAAGTCCAAGGACCGCCCACCTCCATCCAGGTTTAGTAAGTTGAGCATCCAAACTGCCTAGGCTCTTACAAAGCCAGTACGTGCAGGAGGATCAAAAACCCATTGCCATTGTTCTTGAGTTCTCAGTAGTACTCATTGTCCGCTATGTTCAGCAAGTCCGGTTTTGTCCCATGCTTTTTTTTTTGTTGTTGTTTTTTTTTTTTTGTTTTGTTTTTCGAGACAATTTCAGACCCAGGCCAGCTGGCCTTGGTGAGTTCCCAATAGAACATCCCCATTGTCTCAGTGTGTGGGTGTACCCCTCGCGGTCCTGAGTTCCTTGCTCGTGCTCCCTCTCTTTCTGCTCCTGATTTGGACCTTGAGATTTCTGTCCGGTGCTCCAATTTGGGTCTCTGTCTCTGTCTCCTTTCATCGCCTGATGAAGGTTAATATTCAGGAGGATGCCTATATGTTTGTCTTTGGATTCACCTTCTTATTT
Source organism: Microtus ochrogaster (assembly GCF_000317375.1). Classification (NCBI taxonomy): domain Eukaryota; kingdom Metazoa; phylum Chordata; class Mammalia; order Rodentia; family Cricetidae; genus Microtus; species Microtus ochrogaster. The sequence goes on from NC_022031.1 coordinate 28,807,381, forward strand.
AGCTTCTCTAGGATCGCGAATTATAAGCTCACTGTCCTTTATTTATGGCTAGAAACCAAATATGAGTGAGTACATCCCATGTTCCTCTTTTTGGGTCTGGCTTACCTCACTCAGGATAGCGTTTTCTATTTCCATCCATTTGTACGCAAACTTCAAGAAGTCCTTGTTTTTTTACTGCTAAGTAATACTCTAATATGTATATATTCCATACTTTCTTCATCCATTCTTCCATTGAAGGGCATCTAGGTTGTTTCCAGGTTCTGGCTATTACAAACAATGCTGCTATGAACATAGTTGAGCATATACTTTTGTTGTATGATAGGGCCTCTCTTGGATATATTCCCAAGAGTGGTATTGCTGGGTCCAGGGGTAGGTTGATCCCGAATTTCCTGAGGAACCACCACACTGCTTTCCAGAGTGGTTGCCCAAGTTTGCATTCCCACCAACAATGGATGAGTGTACCCCTTTCTCCACACCCTCTCCAGCAAAGGCTATCATTGGTGTTTTTTATTTTATCCATTCTGACAGGTGTAAGATGGTATCTTAAAGTTGTCTTGATTTGCATTTCCCTGATCGCTAAGGAAGTTGAGCATGACCTTAGGTGTCTTTTGGCCATTTGAACTTCTTCTGTTGAGAATTCTCTGTTCAGCTCAGTGCCCCATTTTATAATTGGGTTGGTTAGCCTTTTACGGTCTAGTTTCTTGAGTTCTTTATATATTTTGGAGATCAGACCTTTGTCAGTTGCGGGGTTGGTGAAGATCTTCTCCCAGTAAGTGGGTTGTCTTTTTGTCTTAGTGACAGTGTCCTTCGCTTTACAGAAGCTTCTCAGTCTCAGGAGGTCCCATTTATTCAATGAGGCCATTAATGTCTGTGCTGCTGGGGTTATACGTAGGAAGTGGTCTCCTGTGCCCATGTGTTGTAGAGTACTTCCCACTTTCTCTTCTATCAGGTTCAGTGTGTTCGGACTGATATTGAGGTCTTTGATCTCCTCCCCTTCTTAGTCCTACACTCTAGTCACCAAGTCACCTTCCATATATTCATCTCAGTTCTAACTTAAAGTCTTATTTTGGGAGCTAGAACAATGCTTGTATCAAAGACTTATGTGTCTTGACTCTGGCTTCATTTGGTTGTCTACTTGGAACACTTCTCTTCTGAGATCCCACTATGTATGTGCTCATATTCCCTTCACCGTAAACAAATTCACATTGATTTCTGTTTGTTCATTTCTAAACTGAGACCCCATTTTTGTATCTATAAAAATTATTGTTGGTTGGTGTTTTGGGGGGACTCTTAGTAGTGGTAGTGGGAATTTTTGTAAGTCCTTTACCTGTTTTGGGGACCGCTTTCCTCATACTGGGTTGCCTTACCCCTTCTTAATATGAGACTTTGTGCCTGGTCCTATTCTGTCTTGTTGTGCCATGTTCGGTTCATGTTCCTGGAAATCCAGCTCTTTTCTTAGGGGAGATCTTACAGAAATGGATCTGGGGAAGAAGGGGGTAGTGGTGGGAAACTGAGAGGAGTGAAGGGAGGGGAGTGAGTAGGAAGGTTGTATTGTGTGAGAGAAGAATACAGATTTAAACACAAAACAAACAAAAAACTTAACAGTGACTTTGGAAGTGAAGTTTATTTAAAATTTTTTATCTTAAAAAGTAACAACTACTAGGAATTTCTGCATAGAATTTGATGCTAATTCCATAGGTAATGAGTTGATAAAGATGTAGTTAGCCTTAATGTTGGCTAAAGTAAGCATAATGAGACTGATATTTAATGGAAGAATAATCATATGTGAAATCATGTGTGATGTGTCAGTTCCTTCCCTGGTTATAAGTGTTTCACAGCAGACAGGATGCTTACAATAATGCTAACTTTTGACATTGACTAGATCTAACACAGAGGTGAAATTCATGTTCATATTTTCAGGAATAGCTGGTGCCTGGATTAATATTTTGTCACTCACTTTGTGCAGTCATGAAAAATACTTGATATAAACAACTTAAGAGTTAAAAAAATTAATTTAACTTACCGTGTCAGAGGTTATAGTACATAGTTGTGGCTACATGCTCTCTGTTCCCAAGGTGAGGCAGAACATCATTGAGGTGGGAGCAAATACTGGAAACTGTTCATTTTTAGGTGGACAAGAATTAGAGAAAAATGGAGTCGGGATGAAATGGAACCTATGATACTTCCTTCCATCAAACCACACCTGTAAAAGTTTATACTGTCTCCTCAATCAGCAACCCCAGCTAGAAATCACATACTTGACTCATACGGATGCCAAACCATACATTTATGAATTACCTATGAGCTAAGGGACTCTAGCTTATTTTGAATGGCCTCCTGAAAGGCATTGATGGATCAGAGAGACTAGTTCTGCCTCTCAGTAAAGTGACTGGCTCAGCTTATCACTGGAATGAGAAACTTAAAAATAAGAGAATAAAGTAGGTGAGAGAACAATTTGAGAGAGAGAGAGAGAGAGAGAGAGAGAGAGAGAGAGAGAGAGAGAGAATAAATGAACACATTTTCTGCTGTTGTGAGGACATCTTCCTTTTGATGCTCAGTCCTTATGCTGTATTCCTACACTAGGTTCAAAGAGATATACCTGGAGACTTCCAATTTTTAAATGTGCTTCCGTTACAGTACAAATGCTTGACTGTTTGTCCTAAGCCATTGCTGCTGGATTTCCATTACTTGAAAATGTGTGGTCAAATGAGCACCAATATCCACTCTAGAAATTTCAAACCAATGACTTTCATTAGAAAAATAAAATAATCATATACATGGTTGGCTGAGTTCTTAACTCTATCCAAAGTTTAAAAAATAAAATACATTACCATTCTTCCAGGACATCTGGAATCTTGAGTAGCAGAGAAAGGTCACTTTTGAAGACCAGATGTGGGGTATAAATAATGAGTAAAACACTGGGCTATGTAGTTAAGAAACAGAGTGTTTAACCAGCATGCATGTGTTCCTTGATTTAAATCCCAAAAACTGCAAAATGGGTCAAAAGAAATCTAGTTTGGACAAAGTTGTTTTTTTAATATCCAAAACTATTTATTCCACAACAAAAATAAAAGTTGAAATTAGTAATGTGGTTCTTATTTTCTAAAATTTATTGTGGGTGTTTGGATTAGTGTGCTCATAAATGTTAATGTTAATCTGTTGTTGGTGGAATAGTAGACCTTCATCTGGACAAAGAAAGAGGAAAAGGAGGAGGAGAAAGAGAAAGAGTAATAGCTATCCTGCGGAAGTACAGCCAGTCTCTCCAAAACTCCATTGTGGCTAGGGGTTTGAGCTAATAGAAACTGCAAAATGCTTTAATTTCTGAGTTTTTTCATTATCAACTATTTTTCTGGAAAATCTTTAATTTTCAAACAAGTACTGACATTCTAAAGAGAGTTTCTTTGCTTTTTTTGGACCTCATAGTGAGAAATTAGATGTGATCTATTCTTCCAAAGAATTGTTTCTATACATGTTCTCTGTCTTTGATTCTTCATTTATATATATATATATATATATATCAATGCTCTCTCTTTGGGAGGATTAGTGAGGTCCTCCCAAAGCACAAGCCATGACTGGACTGTTGGGACCTGAAGATGGCAGAGAAATGAAGCTTTGCCATGGATCAGTTGCAAACAATGAATTTTCGTGTCTCCGTGACTCACCAGTGGCTAAACTGCAATAGAAATAAGACAGTCAAGTTGTTGAGATAAACTTTCTGGAACAAAAAGATCCAGAAGAAGTGAAGCAATTTTGATTACCTTAGACATTACCGTGCTGAGTCTATCTGCCAATTATTAAAGTCAGCTGTCCAGCAGAGGGATAGGGAGAGGTATGTAGCAACTTACTCTGTGTGGGGGACACCATCTTTTTTTTAAGGATGCACGGCTTCCTGGGGTCATGTCAGCTCCTGTAGCCATGATGGCAGGAAACCACATTGCAGTAAGACAGCTGCAACAGTATAAAGTGTCTCATTGCACTCCCCAATGAACATTGCTTTCGGTTTCTTAATGACACCAGATGGCACAGAATACCCATGGTACACGGGATGCTGGGATTTGCATGCACGGTGACCGATGAGGGCTTCTGTAATCTGAGAAGAACCTGGGAGCTCTTGGGAGAATCTGGAGCACGTTCTTGGTTAAAGCAGGAGCACAATAAGCATTCCAGTTGGGAAGATACAGTTCCACTTAATTTTTCATATTTCAGTTTTGGACTTCTTTCAATTCTACCACATGGTTCATGTGTTTATTAATATGAATTTGGAAGCAATTAAAATGTGTTTTTCTGCAAGGGATGGCAAACAACAACAAAATACAGACAAACAGGCAGTGGCTGCCCATCCATTGTTAACAGACTGGAATATTCTCAAGGTAGATTCATGCTAGATCAGTTGAGCCTCATTGTGATGAGCTCTCTGAGTCTCTATCACAGAATTTTAGCACACAAAGAAGTGTAGAAAACCACAGTTTCTTTTTCCTCACTATCTTTTAAACTACTTGAATTTTCATTTTTCCTCAGAGAATTTTATGAAAGCCAAAATAAGAATTTAAGGTATGCACACTAAAAACAGCAATGGCAATGCATTATTTTCCAGCATTTGGCACATGGGAATTGCAGGCTTTCTATACCAGATGGTTCCTCACTTCCCTATTAACTGTGTCTTTGAATTCCCCTTTTAAACCCATTAGTGAATAAGGGAACAATATAAATGATCATTGCCTGCAGAAACGTAATGAGAAAGAAGTCTCATATGCACCCAACCCTTCTCCATGAGAGCATGCACATGAAACAGTCATTTTCTGACAAACCTTAAGGTAGTTTGACAGTGATAGGCACTTGAGTAAATATTTAAAATGGGAAAAGTTTAAAATGTCATGTTGCAAAACATCTAATTGTTAAAAGTATCCAAACCTCAGTTTCCCTTCCAAAGCGTGTGTACACTGTGTTGCTGTATGGACATATGGACTTTAATACTTAATACATATTTCCCTCAAAGTTATCACTCTTATACCTGGAGACAAATACATGTTTTGTATTTGTGTTCTGGTGGCCACAGAAATACCACCATGCTACTTTCAGTGAACAATTATTTCTTAGTACTCATTGATATATTTTTTATTCAAACTGTAATTTGGTATACTGGAGAGAAAGAGAAGAAAAGTCATATTTTTAGACATTACCCTGGAATATAATTTTCTGTCATAAGATGTTACAAAAGCTCACACATGGATGCTCCTATAATTACAGCATTCAAAACTGTAAGAGCTGGAGTGGAGGCTGCAAATCTCCTTTCATTATAACCACTTGTTTTTGCTCACTCGTAACAGTTGAAAAATTGTCCTTGAGACTAAATTCTCACAATGTAACAAATAAAGAAGGATGCCAGGAATTTGTCAAAGCAGAAGGAGGGGACTAGAACAAACTTAGGATGAAATGATAATAATGGTATTCTCATTGAATACAATCCCTCCTCCCTTGACTCTATGTGAAAGCATCAATGTAAGCATTGGTCAGTGTTTGCACCAAGTCCATCATCTGAATAACTCACAAGCCTAGACTGCTATTAAGGAGACAGATACAATTTTGTTCTGACTCATATGAATTTGTTGTTAAGCAGTGTAAGTGTATCCAATCATTTTTAATCTTCCACTCTATTTTCTCAACAGTTATTTAAATGGCAAAAGTCAAATAATTACCAGTTCGAATAGGAAGTATTCTATGGTTTCTTTCATAGATGTTCACCAAATCATTTGCAATAAAACATTTAATCTTGATGTTCCATTTTATGCCTTGAAAATTTCCAGGGATGATTATTTTAATGCAATGCATATTTTAAAAATATATTTAAGACATATTAGAAAATATGTAAAAAGCAAGGATCATGTGCCAGAGAGTTTCTACACAGATTCCTTTAAGTTTGTGACATCTTTACATCTGTTCTTCATATATTTTTGCCAACTACCTAAGTTGTTTTCTAGACAAAAAAGTGTCAAAGAATATATTTAATTTTCTTGAAAATATAGAGCGTAATCACAGCAAAGTCAATACAACCTGAGTAAAGTGTACCTAACTCAAAGTAAAACTTTCAAAATGACTCATACTCATTTAAGTTACAAAGTTAGAGTAAAAGCAGGAAGGTTACTTTCTTTCAAACTGTTACAAAGTTTACTTTTGTATACAAGACTAATGTGCACTCCTACCACATTTAATGTTACAGAAATTTAATACTGAAGATATGTTTTTATATTTGAGTTTTTATATTATTTCATATAAAATTGTTTCCAAAACTTCAAATTTGTTATTTTATTTAAATTTGGGGAGTTTTCAAAATTTTGCTAGAGAAAGACCAAGCATATTGGGAAAATGCCTTTTTTTCCGAGTCCTGCCAGTGCTCACTTGATTTGTGACTCACTCTCACAGCCATTTCCTCAGCATAACCACCATCTATAAATATTCTTGCTCTCGAATATTTTTATTTTTTAAAATGGGGCTTTACCATATCAGCACAAATGCCTTTCAATGCTTGGACTCTGGTGATTCTCCGGATTTCGGTTTGTGGATTGGCTTGCCATTTCAGCCCAGCACATACAAGCTTCTCAGCTTTTCCCTGTCATGGTGATGTTTGCTTATGTCACTGTCCCAGTCGATCTCTTTACTCTTTTTTTTTTCTTTCTTTCTTTTTTTTTATTGAGAAAAAAAAATTTCCGCCTCCTCCCAGCCTCCCACTCCTCCCGCCCTCCCCCCACTCCTCTCCCCCTCCCTCTCAAGTCTGAAGAGCAGTCA
>NC_022031.1:28814928-28815939 GCF_000317375.1 Microtus ochrogaster
TCAACGGGATGATTGGGATACAGGAAGGTTGGATAGGGGAGCAGGGAAGCACATATCTTAATTAAGGGAGCCATCTTAGGGTTGGGAAGAGACTTGGACCTAGAGGAGCTTCCAGGTGCCCAAGGCGAGGTCCCCAGTTAGTTCCTGGGGCAGCTGAGGATAGGGAACCTGAAATGATCTCTTTACTCTTAACTTCTCTGACATCCAAGCACTTTCTTCAGTTCCAGTTGCATTTGTTGTTTATAATCTGTCCCTTCTTTAGGTGTCCAGGCATCTTCAAGGTGAGCCTTATGGTACAGACAAATTATCATTTTTCTACCTACTGTATGAACTTTTTTTATTTGCCCAGTACTCTAGAGCTGTAGACTATGGGTTCAGAATGAATCTATTTGTTCCTGCTTTTTTACCATTACTAGCAATATGTGGCCCACAATCCCAATGGGATCATGTGCTTATTTCCTGCGACTTAACACAGGCTAATTTCAGCTACAATTGCCAGGAGTAAGTACTCCAGACATTTACAATTTCTCAGGCACCAAATTATTCAACCATTGCTATGTCCCAGATCTTCTTCATGAACTTTTTATTGTCTTCAATGATTTAAACATAATTTCTTTTAAACGCAGAACTGCAAAGAATTATTAAATTAATCCTATTCCTATTTGCATTCTGAGTCTCAAAGAAAGTTGGTTTAACTGACAAAAGATTTTTTTTCCTGAGATTTTTTTTATTTTCTGTTTTTTTTATTTTAACATACTTTAATTTTTTTATAAATTTATTTATTTATTAAGGATTTCTGCCTCCTCCCTGCCACCACCTCCCATTTCCCTCCCCCTTCCCCCGATCAAGTCCCCTCCCTCAATGGGGATGTTCTATCGGGAACTCACCAAGGCCAGCTGGCCTGGGTCTGAAAAAGCATGGGATAAAACCGGACTAGCTGAACATAGCGGACAATGAGGACTACTGAGAACTCAAGAACAATGGCAATGGGTTTTTGATCCTACTGCACGT
>NC_022031.1:28816714-28838601 GCF_000317375.1 Microtus ochrogaster
TCCCTCCTTCTGTTCCTCATTGGGACTTTGGGAGCTCAGTCCAGTGTTCCAGTGTGGGTCTCTGTCTCTATCTCCATCCATCTTTACTACTAAAATCTTAATATTCATCTAATTTATATTTACTTTTCAGCACTCATGAATGTCGTCTCATCCCAGGGATGGTGGTTTCTTCAGAAGCTACTAAAACCAGCCAATATCCCTCACTCCCTCTCAGGCATCTGTGACTTTATTTCTTCTATATATTTTTTCTTATACCTTAATTTTTGTTTCTGTATTGATATCTTCTTCAATGATTACCACCTCCAAACTTATCTCCTCTTAAACTTTTCTACAGCATTTCCTCTAATGGTAGGCATTGGCTCATTCTTTGCTGTTCTTCCTTGTGTCACATTGCTATTGAAAGTGATTTTCTGTAACATCAGGGACTGCCCAGTTCCCAAATCCAACTTTAGTTGATTCTTTGGGTGTTCTTTTGATGTCTTTGGTCCCTCTGGCTCCCACAATCATTCCTTCCATCTTCAGCAAGATTCTCTTAGCTCAGCCTAATGTTTGACTAATTGACCTAATGTTTGTGAGTCTGTTTTCATCAGTTACTAGAAGAAAGCTCTCTGATGACTGCTGGAGTCGTCACCTATCTCATTCAGAATGTTTTTTTTTTTTTTACTAGGTCCATCCATTTGCTTTTAATTTTCGTGAAGTCACTGTTTTTAACAGTTGAGAAATACTCCATTGTGTAAATGAACTACATTTTCTTTATCAATTCTTTGGTCCTGAATAGAATACTAGTAGCACAGACACTAAGACTGAAAATTAATAAATGGGACCTTATGAAACTGAAAGCCTTCTGTAAAGCAAAAGACACTGTCAATAGGATAGGTAAAGATCTTCACCAACCTCATACCTGACAGAGATGATTTCCTAAATATAGAAAGAACTCAAGAACCTAGATATTAAAACAACAAAACAATCCAGTTAAAAATAGGTTACAGATCTAAACAGAATTTTCAACAGAAGAATCTCAAATGACCAAGAAACACTTAAAGAAATGTTAAACAACCTTAGCCATCAGGGAAATGCAAATCAAAATGACTCTGAGACTCCATTTTACACGTGTCAGAATGGCTAACTTTAATTAAGTATTTGTATTTCAAGTTCATTTTGTTTACCAAATTATAATATTCTCTAACTCATTTAATGTTTTAGTAAGATTGATTTTCTTTCATGAAAGTATTTTCTTATACACCTGGAAAGCTAGTCAATAAAATTGTTCTATACTTTTCTTCAGTTTGTTTCTTATTGTGTTATCCTATTTACTAATCTTCTTTATTTTGACCTTTCTTTGTCTCAAATAATAAAATAGGTATAATTAACATTTGATCTTTTCTAAAAAGCACTTGAATGAGTTTAAATATACAGTACGCTTGGGCTTTATTTCTGACATTGGGGATATGTGTAATCATTCACTCCCTGTGGTTTCTGTAAAGGGGCAGGTTTCTGCAACTGTGAGTCTTTCATTCTTCCTTCCTTTTCTCCTCCTTCCCCTTTTTCTTTCTTCCTTCTTCCTTCTTTTCTTTTTTCTTTCTTTCTTTCTTCCTACCTTCCTTTTTATTCTTTCCCTTCTTCCTTCCCATCTTTCTTTCTTTCCTTTTTCCTTCCTTTTTTCCTTCTTCTTTTGTCTTCTCTCTCTCCCTTCCTTCTTCCCTCCCTCCCTCTCTTCCTTTTTCCTTCCTTCCTTCCTTCCTTCCTTCCTTCCTTCCTTCCTTCTCTCCTCCTTCCTTCCTTTAGCTCTATACCGCCATGAATTAACTGACAACTTATAAATAAATAAAATTCTTTTCTTTAATTTTGGAGGTGTGAATTCAAAGATGTCTGGGCTTTTAGATATTGTATACATTGAGAGCACACTTCCTGGATCACTTTTACTTTGGACTGTCATAGGCAAAGGGGACAAAAAAGGCCTCTAAGCACCCAGTGAAAAGACTGGATTCTTTTCTACCAGTTTCTCCTTTGTGTCCATTGTAATTTAACAATTTTCTTTCTAATTCTGTATTTTCTTTTGTTTAATATCATAATGATTTTTCATTGTTTTGATGCATTTAGACTCATTTTGTGAGAAATGTGCATTAAAATATAGATTATATAAATTTTAAGCATAAATAAAAAAATAAAAATAGCTTTGCTAAAACTTCATAAAACTGATTCTGCTATTATTTTCTTTTTCTAGAACTTGGGGACCACAAGAATGAGTACTTAGTAGCATCATCCCTGGCTTCATTTCTCTGTTTGCCTTTCTATCTGAAGAACCCAGTCACATGACAGATGTATGAATGGCACAAAGATTCCTGTTCCATATGAAGCTTGAGAAGAGTATCTCAACCAGCCAAAGCCGTTTTTAAAACGTTTCTGCTTTTTAAATTGTGGTGTGTGTGTGTGTGTGTGTGTGTGTGTGTGTGTGTGTGTGTGAATAGATATGTACACATGAGCATATATGTCCTTGGAGGCCAGAAGAGTGCACCAGATCACCGAGCACTGGATTACGGAAGTTTGGGTGCCAGGAATTGAAGTCAAGTCTTCTGCAAGAGTAGTAAGAACTCTTTACTTCTGAACAATCTATCCAGACTTGCAAAAGTATGTTTTGCTATTTGGAATATTAGAGACACTGGGACAAACTGTACAAAAGCAAAATTTGTATAATAAATTTATCTATTGGTAAGTGTGGAAAAAAAGAGCAAGAGAGTACATTCAGATGTGTTGCAGTTTAGGAATACCCCCTTATACCTGTGTTTGACCATCTGCCTTTGAGAATATCCAATTGAACCTAATCTAAAAACCTTTAGTGCGCACACACACACACACACACACACACACACAAAGAAATATTTATCTTACTTCAGTATGAAACACTGTAAGAAAGATAATCTCATGCAACTCTTGAGTTCAGTTTTTATTTTATTTTTAATATTTTATTAATTCTTTGAGAATTTCATGCAATGGATTTTGATCATATTCACACTATGTCCAGTTAGTAAAATAGTAAAAGAGTAGTAGCAAAATCTCCTGTAAGATCCATAACCTATGTAACCACAGGTCCTAGCTCCTGACAATGATGTAAAGTATGGTTTCTTTCTCCTGGAAGGAGCCTTAAATCCAATTAGAAAAGGGCTAGGTGCCCTTGTAACATTCATTCCATCATTACACCAGTGGGCATATCATGACGTTAATGGCTAGGTAAGACTTATGATTATTTTTCTCTTCCATTGGCACACATTACATCTAGCACTATGAGAGCTAACCTAAATATCCATCAATGAATGAATGAATGAATGAATAAAATGCAGTGCATTTATATGATGGGATATTATTCAGCTATTAAACTGAAATTATGACATCGACACATAAATGGTTGTAATTGAAGCTATTAAAAACCGAAGTTAAGACACTGACACATAAATGATTATAACTGGAAACAATCATCCTAACTGAGGTAAGACAGGCCCAGAAACATAAGCATCATATATATTCTTTCATATATGAATGCATTTGAATCTCTAGATATCTGTTTTTCAATTATACTACTCATAAGATTTAGGAAGATAGTAAGAAGCCATGGGGAGACAGAATTTTTCACGGGAAGTACACTAGGAAACAATGATATTAGTGAAGGAAACTAAGGAATCAGGAAAAATGAATGGGAAGGGAGTGCAAGGGCAAAGTAGTGGCAATTCAGGGAGTAATAACTAGTACAAGAGACCTAGTTTAGAAAAAGTCATTTGGAAACCTAGTACTAAAACAGCACCCTATAGCTTATACATCTACAAAATAATATAAATTGACTTTATAGCTATGGAACAATGACCCAACTAGACACCATGAATCAAGAAAGCAAACTCTCAAGACCAGGAAGGGAGACCTCTTTGTGAGTTGTTGTCCTCTGGAGTCCCATAGACAACTGGACAATTAGAAGCTATGGTCACGGTTATTAGATACCTTCTGAAGCCTGATGGTCAGCCCCTATTATTGAAGACGCCACTTGTTTGACATATGAAGCATAGAGAAATCAAGCAGGTACTTATCAGGAAGTTATATTTAAAACTTTGAAACAGAAAATTTAAATCATCTATTCAATCTTAACAGATCTTACAAACAAAACTGACAATCTACTCATAGATAGTATCAAAAGGGATATTTTTGTTCATGGCTTTTGTATGACTTGATCACCTTGAAGATCGTCAAAGGACTTCTGAAAAGCCAGACCTGATCTTCCTTTGCTGGCATTTTAGGTTAGTTTGATACCCATTCTCTTTTGACAACTTTTTATGGAATCTATTATTCTTATTTACTGTCTGTGCACACAAAAGTGAGCCTGAGCATGTAGAATTCAGACAACAACTCACAGGAATCAATTATTTCTTCCCACCATGATGGTCTCAGCAATTGAATTCAATCTTTCAAGCTTGCAAGCAAGTGCCACTAACCATTGAGCCATTTCTTCATCCCTATCGTGACTACTGATTGGTTCAGAATAATTAACAAGATTGTTTCTTGGAACTGTCACCTTGTGAGTACACTCCCAAAGTGGTATACTTTCGGAGCTGCAATTTCTTTGAATTGTTGTTAACAAGGATACTTCTATAATCTTGGAATTTTCAGTGGAGAAGCTAAGTTAATCACAGCAAGAATTTACAGTCTTATTATAAAAAAATGTTCACACAGCTTTGTGACAGACTTACTATTTTTCAGGTCTATAAGGATCTTTTTGAGAGGCATCAATGGTAATCAAAAATGTAATGGGTGGATACGGTGGGACAAACTACAATACAACATACTGAAAGCTTAGGATCAAGAGTTGGATGATGATTTGAGCTGCCAAAAGACAATGTGGTTTAGCACAAAGAGATAAACACACAGACGGGTGAATAGAGAAATAAGTAGCTCAGTGAAAAACTATGTCTTGTTGACAAAACCAAGAATACTCGTGCTCTAGCTCAAGGATAGGGCATTTATATTATAGGTGAGCTTCGAGGCTAAATTCCCACTATGATTAATACATATTAAATTTTTTAAAAAGTAAATGCTGATTACATTTATTTTATTTTCATTAGTAAAAGCTGATTTGCTACACTAGATCATTTTTTAGAGTTAATGAAAATGCATTTAAAACCTTTTGAACCATACTGACCTGTTGAATAGATAATTAATGATTTTTCATTTGTTCAATTCTCAGTGTATTTTTGAAATCAAATCTATAAGTAGAATGACTAGGGAATGGACTAATGGATTAGGGTCTCCCCAGGAAATGAAAATGAAGCTAAATTGGTCCTGGAAGATTTAGCATGGTTCCACATTTGCTGCAAAAGAAAAGGAAAGTCCCTGCAATATTTACTTTACATTCTGACAGCAGAATTTATTGTTTTTACTTAAGCATACAAGTCTAGAGACAAATGTTCCAAACATGCAATGAAAACCAGTGATAGTTTCAGAGGCAACTTATAAAATAACAACAGCTGATAGTGTATTAGGTATTGCGTCATAAAAGCAATAAGGTGGAAAAAAGAAATTCAGATTAAACTTTCAGAACTTGGGGTCTGTTCGGAAGGAGTTTTGTCTGTTGTGTGTTTGTGTGTCTGAATTCAGGATTTGGGGTAATCATATTCCCTTATTCTCTACAGGTGTTGTGCGTTCCACATTCTCAGTTCTTTAGTTTAAGTGAGGGAGGCAACTCCTCCTATTCTTGATCTTTTAACTGATCCATACTGAACATCACTTCAGGTGACCAAGGAACTGGCACACTCATCTGATTGCTTTTCTGCTGAGTGTTTTGTTTCTCTGCCTTGTTGCTCCCATCTAATACAAAGATACTAAAGTTCTTCTATCTTTACATTTTTGAATCAGATCTATCTCATTACTTCCCAAATCAAGCTTCTAACCTTGCTTGTCAGTATCCTATCATCATTGTGTGTCAGAACTGCTGATGCATTGGCATACAGTCCCCAGTCCTTACCTGGTCTGTCTATTGGAAGGATCTGCAAAATATAGCCTTGCCTGGTGGAGTCTTATTATGTACTAATTTTCTGGACTGTCTAAGTTAGCATAGAGAAGACTGGAAGGAGAGCTTTGACCGAAGAATTGTCCAGGTCAGGTTGGCAGGTGGGCACATCAGTGACAGCTCGTCTTGGTCGTTAAATTGACAGAGGATGGCTTGGGTGGGCATGGGCTGTACACAAGGTTGCTAAGCTTGAGCCCAAGAACAACCCAGCTAGTGGTTTTTCCTCATGCTGACTATTTGCAAGTTCCTACTTCCTTTCCTGTCCTCACTTGTCTCAATTGTGCATTGTGATCTATAAGCATGACCTAAACACAAGCTTTCCTTCCCTGTGTTGGTTTTGGCCAGAGTGAAAACTATTGCAGACTCCCTCTACTTATGACTCTTCTTGCTTTTCAGCTGCCCATCTCTGTGGCCTTCCCTGTTAGAATGTTAAAGAGAGGGAGGAACGATAGTATGAGCAAAACAGTCAAGACCATGATGGAGACAGCCACAGAAATAGCTGACCTGAGCTAGTGGGAGCTCACTGACTCTGGATTGACAGTGGGTGAATCTGCATAGACCCAAACAAAGCCCTCTGAATGTGAGTGTAAGTTGTGTGGCTAGGGCAGTCTGTGGGGCCACTGACACTGGGATCAAGATTTATCCCTGGTGCTTTAATTGACATTTTGGAACCCAATCTTTTGGGAGGGATACCTTCTTCAATCTAGATAAAGTGGGGAGGGCCTTGGTCTTTGTTGAGTTCCCATGAGAAGTCTCATCTTCTCTGAGTGGTGGATAGAGGTGGGGTGGGTAGCAGGTTGGGAAAGCAGGAAGAGAGGAGGGAGAGGAAACTGGATTGGTATGTAAAGAATGTTTAAAAAAACAAAGAGTACTACTAACTGCTTTTCCAGAGAGTCTGTACTCTATTCCTAGAACCCACATGCTAGCTCACAACTGTCTGTCACTCCAGTTCCAGGGGACCCAACACTCTCATACAGACATACATACATGTAGGAAAAACACTAATGTATGCAAAATAAAAATGAATAAATAACTTCTAAAGATCTCTCTGCTATAACAATGTTTCATATATAATAGACTTTCAAGTGAATATCTAATTTAAAGAGGAGTTCTCATTATTTCATTATTTCTTTATCATTAAATAATTCTTAAAAAATATAAAAGAAGAAAAGCCTTTTAAAGCTAGACATTTTTGTAAAATTCATTAAGCAAACTTATTAAATTATCATGTATCCCATATTTGAGTAGAATGCATACTTAACATGTCTATTTTAAAATCCAATCAACACACTTCCTTTGTAGGCTTGAAATTACCTTTTACAATCTTGTTTGCACAGATGTTCTTACTTAAAATCTGCTTGATTTTTATATAAATCTGCTGTGCCAATGATGAATTTTCATTTTGTTTTATTTTTGCCGCTAGGGAGGCTCTTTTCTTAGTTTACAGAATCACAGAAGATGAGATGATCTGTGAATATCTATTTCTGTATTCTGTGCGTTAATCTGCATTAAACCACTGTGAAGATATTTTCCCCTTTTTGAAGAATTGATCGCAGCAACCCAACTCCAGAATTCAGCTGAGAAATATCTAAACTCAGCAATTCTTTTCTTGAAATCCCAATATACTGTGGGCTGTAGAGTTCACCTCTCAGTTACTGTTATTTTTACCTGCATCCCTTTGTCTGTCTTAGCAAAGGGCCAGAAAGTTCCTGGGGTGACCTCTCAGAAATGCCAAAGCAAAGAGATATATCAGACAGGACATTTCTGTTGGGGTGTATGAGTTTAGTTCTAGCCTGTTTATGCTGTCTTTAATTGTATATATGTCATAGATACCAGGGAGGTCATTACAGATGCTTTACTGTCTTTAACAAAAAACAGAAGGGTCTGGAATCCTCTAATTGATGTATGAAAAATCAGGGCAATTAAAAAACACATCAACTTTAACACTGGACCTTTGTGTGCCAGATAAAGAAGAAAAATTACAACAAAATGGATAAGAACTTTCAATGCAATGACAGCTTGTAAATGTTGACATAACAAGTAATGGGACAGTCAAGATGACATGGACCCCACATGCAGTGAATGTCTGAGTCTTCATCCTCAACATCTTCGCCTAAAGTTTTGAAGGTAGCAGGTAGCTTGTAACCGGCCATCTACAGGTTAAATTTTTTCCTATTTCCTGTTTGTACACACAGGTCTTTGTGTTTTATTATAAATCCAGTCTTTGCTTTTAGGCTATCCTCAACTCCACAGCATACCTGCCAAATGTTATATTTGTAAATAAAGTAAACAATAAGGACCACCAACAAAAGTTTAGGACCTTCTGTAAAATGTATCATGGGGCTATTTCATTAGACAACACTATTTGAAGCTCTGTGCTTTGTTTGTGCTGTGTGTCATATCCACTTTGCCCCTTCTTTTTAATCCCACTCTACGCCCCAGCAGGCTGCTTTCATGAACAGTACCAAGAATGACAGTTATCATTTCCCCATATTTTCCTAAGTGTACTTATGATAGATTGTCATCAAGTTGCCAAGGGCTACATTAAACCTTGGAAGGTGCAAATCTTACTAGCAAGTTACACCTTCAAATAATAAACTAAACATCTGAAGGCATATCTGTAGTGCTTATAAAAATATCTAGTCATATTTAAATGGAATATACTTTTAGAATTACTTTTGAAATTTATAATTAACACAACACTATATTTTGAATTTAAATAGCTAGTATCAGAGAGATAGAAAGATGCTGTTGAAGTTCAAAAGTACAGACTAAGTAGATCAAGAATAAAACCAGAAGTTCTTGGTGACTCTCCTGTGCTACAGAGCTATGCAATTAGTATGATAGTCAAGGTGGCAAAATAATAAATCTAGACCACACGCGAAGGATGCTTGCTAAGATCTGTTCAGTGTGATTGCTGGCAGTGTTTTCGCCCTCTTGACGACAGGCATTTTAGGATGAATACTGGAGCTATTAAAAGCAGTTACCCAGGGTGATGAAATGTGTAAGGGAATTTATATTCTCGAGGTCACACAGCCCTAAGGTGTGCAGGTTAACTGTGACAATAAGCAGGCATTAGGAAGGAACCAAAATTCACTTTCCACATAGGCAGAAGCAAATGCTGTACCCCAGCCATGGTTAGGAGGTCTGAGAGCACGCAGTTTGTACATTCATGCATCTAGATAATAAGTGCTTCTGTAGCTGATTTCTATGAACACTTGCAGAATAATAATAAAGAGATGCATAGTGTGAATTTAAATTCACCTTGAAAGGAAAGCCAAAGGATATGTTGATTACTTACAGTGGGAAATAAAGATTGCTAAATCACAGTCAATGGCAGTGTAATAGAGTCGCTACACTTTTTAAAAGCTTAAAGTTAGATAAGAATGTAATTTGTCCATAAACATCTTTAGAAGGAAAGTAGTTTGTAGCTAGCACTGCCAATAAAACTTCTCTAAATGAAGATGATTTATTTTTAACAAAATGATTGATTTCTCGGTTTACTTTTATAGCAATTAATCTGACCAGGATTATCAATTTAGCCTGTGTCTTTTTGCTCTCAAAATTTGAGCATTTTGGATCATTTTCAAAGACTGTGTAATCTTCACTAAGATCTAAGGCTAAACAAAGGAAGAATTGATATTGAAATAAAAGCTATTACAATATCTGGTTTCATTTCCCTTAACTAACATATTTTTGTTTTTACTAATCTGATTATATCTAATTCTGTGGGTGAAAAATTCTCTAAACTCAATTATTTAACCACCCGAATGCCTTGTTTCACATAGAAACTTACACTCTTTGAAAATCAGACGTTCTCATGCATTATCCCACAACTGATACATTGTTATTTTTTCAAAAATGGTAAACTATGACCACAATTTAAAACAAAGAAATAGTTGTGTGTGTGTGTGTGTGTGTGTGTGTGTGTGTGTGTGTGTGTGTGTGTGCTTTAATTCCAAACTCAGTTATCATCAACTGGACCATAGCAAGTACTAAGTGAATGACTGATTGCTGCATGGCATGTCAGATAACTGGTTACTGAGTAATAAGATGTGGTACAATTGCCAGTATTTTTTTGAGAAAGTTTTATAGTATTTACAACGATTTGATACTTGAGGGAATGGAGATTTGAACTTTCTACTAGTAAACTCACAATGATTGGGTTAAGCATCATGATTTTTAAAATGAATTTCCTGGGTGGGGATACAGCTCAGTGATAGCCTAGCAAATGAGGGCTCTTAGGTTTAATGTGCAACATAAGTGAGCTTCCCTTACATGTGCTGTGGGACAATGGTCTTGAACCCTGTAAAGATTTGTCACTTGTATTCGTTTACTAAAATACTAACTGGCCAGTAGCCAGGCAGGAAGTATAGGAGGGGTGACCAAAACAGGAGAATTCTGGGAAGAGGAAAGGCTCAGTCTGCAGTCATCACCATGACACAGAGTAACCAAGATGAGAATGCCTCACTGATAAAAGGTAACAAGCCACGTGGCTAACACAGACAAGAATTATGGGTTAATATAAAATATAAGAGTTAATAAGAAGCCTGAGCTAACAGGCCAACCAGTTTATAATTAATGTAGACCTCTGTGTGTTCCTTTGGGACTGAACAGCTGTGGGATCAAGCAAGACAGAAACCCCAGTCTACATATATGACCCTTAATGTAATTAATATAGGACTGTTCTAGAAGGCAATGGCAAAAGCTAGAACTAGCAGAGAGTTTGTCAAAGTTCATGTACCCTTCCTTTTTGCCTGTAGATCCTGGAATAACAGTGAACACAACATCTAAGTGATTAAATGGTCATATTAAAAGACCAACATCTGTTCCCATTTTCTTTGCAACTTAATAAGTTTTAATTTTCAACAAAGGGTGTAATTTAACATTATGATGGGTTCATGGACATTTTGTTCATAGGGCAGCTTTATTTGGCTGTAGTAAATCTATTGGTAGCATACACAAATTATTATAGAAATAATTCTTTTGTATTCAGGAAGCATGGCATAAAGCCTTGGTATGATAGTCACCTGTTTGTCTGGGAAGTACTGAGTTTTAAGGAAGGTTCTTTTATGAAAGCTGTCCTGACATAGGTCCTCTGCATATACCTTATAATTGTACAGCTTGATGCTCTTATGGAGCTCCCAACAGTGGCTGTGGGGGCCGTCTCTGATTCTTTTGCCTGCTCTTGCAATCCTTTTACTCCTACTGAGTTTCATAGTCCAGCCTTGACATGAGGGTTTGTGCTTAGTGTTATGAAACTCGTTTGGTCACATTTGGTGAATATCCCTGGGAGGCCTAAACTTCATTATTTATTATTATTATTTATTATTAAGGAAATGAGGAGGAAGAATGGGTCTGGAGAGAAGGGGGGTTCAGGAGAAACTGAGAAGAGTGGCGGGAGAGGAAACTGTGGTCAGGATGTAATGCATTAGAGAAGGATAAAAGAAAAAAATTTTCCATTGTCTTGATTACTAATAATTATCTCTGTGATCAGGTTTTAGGAATTAATAATGACAAAGATGTTCATACAGCTACCACCACTACTAGATAAAAATAAAGTTTCAAGGAATAACAAATTCAATCACACATAAAAAGATTATAAATCCTATCAACCATTCAATGCACGAGACAATAATGGTTTCAACATGAAATATAAAATACTACATATAGGGACCTTCTGATAAGGTACAGATCCTATATTGCTTTGCTCAGGTAATTCTACAATTTAATTACTTAATACAATAATTATTGTTTTGCATAATCTTCTGGTGAATACAACTTGATGAAATATGACTTCTGACACATGCCACACAATTTTCCCAGCACAACAATGATTTGATTTCCACTTTTATTCCCTTTCTTTCTTTCTTTCTTTCTTTCTTTCTTTCTTTCTTTCATTCTTTCTCTTTCTTTCTTTCTTTCTTTCTTTCTTTCTTCTTTCCTTCCTTCCTTCCTTCCTTCCTTCCTTCCTTCCTTCCTCCCTCCTCCCCTTCTTCCTCCCCTCCTTCCTTCCTTCCTTCCTTCCTTCTTTCCTTCCTTCCTTTCTTTTTTTGAGGCAGAATCTCTTGCAGCACATGCTGTCCTTAAACTTAACAGGAAACCCAACAGTGACTTTGTACTCTTGTAAATCTGGTTTTTAGATTCCAAGTGCTGAGAATACAGGCCAGACATTTATAATTATTTAAAAATCTAGGAATAATAAAGTCCCTTCCAACACCATCAGTGATGGGGGACTCAGTGCCAGAGACACTCCTTTGCTACAGATTAACCTCAAATACATAGGCCAGAAGGTCGTGAGAACTGTGTGTAGATTGAAAAGTTACAACAGACCACTACAAAACTCAAACGAGTTTAAAAGGTCAAAAATTACAATAAAAATAAATAAAATATTTGATTCTCCCTTGGCATATAGACGAAATGCAAAAAATTAATTAAGACCAGATATTTCACTTTGTTAGGAATAAAGTGAAGTCTATATTCAATCTTCTTAATCACTGGAGAATCATCATAGAACAAAACCAAAGAGAAGTACAATGAGACTTATTGTAAGGGCCTGTCTCACATATAGAAAATCCCAGGTGAAAAAGTATAATTTAAGCAAAAAAAATTAGTGCAGCTTTTGATACAAATAGAACCCAATACAATGTATTCATTCACTGATTATTTCAACCTTAGGACTCAAGTCAGAGTAGAACTCAAAAACAGAAGAATGCCAATGTTGAAATCAGGTAGCCAGGCTTTGAACACTTGAATACTAAGCCACTAAGTGTTACCATTGAAACATACTTTGATATCATTGTGTTGCTCTGTTCTGTAGTTTAGAAGGTATTAACAAAACCCAGCTTTTAATATTGTAATGACTATATTCCTAAATACATGTTAGAAACTTAGGTTATATTTAGTAAGAAGTATTAGAGTACTGGTTGACTACTACTACAGATGGATTATTTTTTGAAAAGTCTACCTTGCTAGCATTGATTTCCTCAAGCATGCAGTATTTAAATTTTTGTTTAGTAACATTTTTCTGTGTATCTAAGTATCTTGAAAGTTGGCACAGGCTATAAGAGGAAAAGGTAGATATGTTAAGTAAAAAATTCCCAGCATGTAGGAAGCCATGAACATTGATGTTGGAAGCAAAAAAGGTAGACTATTAGGCAGCATCTTCTTGCAGCATAAATAATAAAAACCCAGAGAAAGAAATTGGGGTTCAACCAGAAAACCAGAAAAGCAAAACAGCCAAGCCACTAGAGAAGTCTTAACTCTACCAAGGCTGGGCGACCACAAACTAAACAGACTAAACCTCTTCCTCCTCTCATTTTATATTCCCTCTAGTTCTGGGATTAAGAATGTATGACTCCCTTGTACTGGGATTAAAGGCATAGGCTACCACCACTTGGATTTGTTTCTACATTGATCTTGTATAGCCCAGGATGGCCTTGAACTCCCAGAGATCAATCTGGCCCTGTCTCCCAAATCCTAGGATTAATGGTGTGTGTCACCATTGTATGACCTCTTGTAGCTTTAGTTTTTCTTCTGGTCTCTGGGAAAGATTTATCAAAATACAAATAACATACCACTACACCTTCTGAAGGGATTTTTGTCACCTTCCTATCCAATTTGTCTGTTAGTCCACTTCTTTTATTATATCTCATATTTTCCCCAGCTGTAAAACCTTGTTTGCTTTCTGAATCACCCTTCTTAGTACTGCACAGATTCTTCCCCAAGGAAGCCAGGTCAGCCACTGCTCTGGTGTAATTTCTACCTGATAGAATCCAGTGCACATGTGTGCTTGGGGATATTAATTATTGTCTTAATTGCATCTTGCTCCTTCTGGTGGATTTCTAAGGAGGATGCTAATAACAATGTGTTTGCCTGTATTTGTTCTACTTACTCCATGTGAAAAAGATTGTCTAAATAAATGTGGCTGGCAATTGTATTGTTCAGATGATTGGCAGGGAAAACAAACAGTTTGTGCAGGCTTTGTGAAGCCACCTTTGATTGGAGCAGTTAATACCTATTGTGGCCCCCATTCAGCCCCATTTGGCTTTGAAGCGCTTGGGTAGCTAGGCCTTCCCTGAAAGAACCCAGCTTTGTATTTCAGACTTGAAATACTCGGGGACATTTTAAAATAATTTCCTAGAGATAGTTTTTCTCCCTAATGCCTGTTTTCAAATGTCCCTCTGGGAAAGTATAAGTGGCCTGTTAGAAGGAGAATGAAAGGTTCAACCTTTGGTGGATTAAAAAGCATGATGAAAGAGCCTCGCATTTTCAGATGGACAGCAACACTTAGCTTTTACAGCTTTGGGGAAAAGAAAAAAAGTCATCGTTTTATTGATATGCTCATTGCACTATAGGTAAGTGGACAGTGTCCTTGTCTATAGCTAAAAGCATTTAATGAATGCCAGCTAGACTATGTATTAAAAATGCTGCAAGATCCAGGGCAGCAGTAGACAGTGGGTTCACAGAGCAGCTAGTCCCAGGCAGAGACAGCTGCTGGTTCCCAAGTGGTGGCTGGGGCCGGGCAGGCTGGTCCCAGCAAACCCAGGGGTGTGAGCAGGCAGTGGGAAGAAGGTACATGGACAAACACATTGTACAGAATAGAATTGGATATTTATTACTTAGAGGGGGGGGAGAGAGAGAGAGAGAGAGAGAGAGAGAGAGAGAGAGAGAGAGAAGGAGAGAGTGGTTCCCATTTAGTACATTTTTCAACATTCAGTTTCCTGTTTCCATAACTTAATGGCCCAAGCATTGTCATTTATTTGACTTTACTCTTTCACATTGAAGACTTTGTACAGGAGGAAACTGACCAGGTACTTTATGAGTCCCCATCAGGATACCCTAAGCTGAGCAGAAACATGGTGTCTGTCTCCTTATGTTTCTACTACACAGTTGATGTGCTTTGAACTTCTTATAGCCTGCCATAACATAATAAAACACAGCTAGGCATTGACATGGTGAACTATAGACTTCAGGACTACCTTAATGTTTCATTCATGAACATATTAATGCATACACCCATATAAAATTAATTAGAGTCAAGCCATATAGACTCTGTTACCATTTCCTTATTTGTTCATTTATTACAGTTCTCCATTTATTTCGGTTTATTGAGACAAGGTCTTGTGATATTGCTATGGTGGCCTTGAACTCATGGAAATCCTCCCCAAGCATCCAAGTGTCAGGGTTAAAGGCCAGTGCTCTGGTGCCCAGCTGCTTTTTCTCTTCTCCTGTCCCAGTATTGCCTTTCCACAACTGTGATCCCGAGGCCAGGAAGCTACACTCTTTTGTTCAGCTATTGACTTGTGTAAGTGATCAAAGCTGACGGGTGCACCGGTCTGCCTTTGATCCTCTGCCTAAGTGCTGGCAAGCTAGCTTTCCTTTGCCCACTTTCAAGGTTCTCTTAGCCTTGAGGCAATTTTTGTGCATTGTGTAGAGTGCAAGGTGCAAAAAGGTACACTTTAGAAACTTATTTGAAGACTCAAACACGGGAAAAAGGTAGCTCAACAACACAAGCCATATATTCATTGTCTTTGGTGAGATATGTCAAATGAGTAGAGAAAAAATAGAGAAAAATGAAATATTGCAAGGAGTTGTTACCAAAATGTATGTCGTCACCTTTGCACTCTTTTGCTTATGGTTCTTAGCTGAATAATGAACAATTTTCTTTTTCTTGGTATTATCTTGCTACTCCCTCCTCATCAGTTGATCCTCTCTCATAAAACAGCATGTCTATTTCAATTCACCATCTAGTCCTCTGCATCCTTGTTCTGAGCTCACTTGGGATGTGAGAAGCAAGTAAGGAAATTTTGCTTCACATTCATCCTTTCTTCGCTTTACTTGCCCTTGTGCATAATTTCAGGTCCTTGTATTGCTCTTCAGACATGTCAATCACATTCTCAAAATACAGCCAACATCTTCAGCCAGATTCTAATCACATTCCCCCATCTGGATTTTGGCTTTGTGTCTAAGAGACTCTGCAATGTGTACTGTTGCATTTTCAGTGAAGGGACTCAATTGGTTCAAGCATGATAAAATGGCTCTGGGAGGATTTGCCCTTCTCCCCCATTCCCTCTGCCTTACTAAAAGACATTAGCTTGCATTCTAAAAGCTAGCACCAAGCTCTCTTCCCTTATTTGGTAACTTCCTCCTCCTAGACTACGAAGGTCCAGCTATCACAGTATTGAATTCTAGTAATCAGAAGTCTCCTTTGTCTTACCTAACTAACCTGTCCAAGCAAAATCAAACACCTCCAAAACTAGCATAAGGTTTCCCTTTTCAGCTTTATAAACTGTCATTTGGCTCTGGACCATGTCTGTCTCCTCTTCATCCAGAGGCAGTCCTTTGGTCCCCACCAGTGCAAACACCCTTTCCTCCTCTCCCTCATACCCTCGCTCATGTCTTTGCCTCTTACTCCTCTCCCTTTGTCCCTCTGAGGAAAATAAATCTCCTTTGTTCTGAGAACTGGATTTTGGGGTGTTGAGAGACAATACTGGTCCCTTCATTCTGGAAAACAGTATTATTATAGACATTCAAGGATTTGCAAATATCTTCCACAGTGTCTCATTGAAAGTCCTTGCCTTCCTTCTGTCATCACCAACTTATTTCCAGGATGTATCCTTAATTAGAAAGAACTGCACTGGACAGGAGAGATTAAGGGAGTTTGAAGTGAGACCTCTATTGTTTGCAGTGGGCAGTGATGAGGCAGAGAACCAGGTGCAGCCCATTCTTTCCAGTCCTCTTCTTTACCCTGATTGAAACAGTCCTGAATTCCAAATGATGAGTGGTTGACACCTACGGTCACATAAATCAGACTTGTGTATACACATATGTATGATCCATAGACTAACTTACTGTATTTTGACCCAAGATGTATTTAAAAATATATAACACGGATGCCTACAAATACCAAAATTTGTAATTTTCTTGATGTATAATCTAATGAAAAGGGAGTATTTTGAAAATAGCAGAAGCTCCTGCCAAGTTCTATTTTTCTACACCTCCTCCCTGTAACAAAGTAAAAAATACCTTTACACACCCGTAGCAAACTATAGAAAACATAATGATAAAATTTTATAGTTTTTCTTGTGAGCAGCCATCACGAGCAAAGTTAAAATACAATTCATTGTGAAACAAATGCAATTCAATTAAGTACTGAGAACACAAAGTGATTTTAGAACGGTAGAAAATAGAGCATGGTAAGGAACTGACAGGCATTCAGCCATGTCGTCAGTGCTGCTGGTGGCACATGTCTGCCTGCATTGTTTTATAACCACGGGAATATGGGAGGGCAGCTGTTCTGACACTCCACAAGCAGCCTTGCAGCAACATATAAGCTTTGGCATTTAGTCTTCTAAGCCATCAGTCTGCATTAGCATTCTTGTTCGTGCAAGGGAGAACTCAATTCTGATGAACACAGCTCAAAGATCTCAAATTCAGGAAGGGTTTATTTGTTTATTTTAAAAGGATCCTCTAAAAACTTTCAGCCTTCAATCTCTTCTCTGACTTAGTTGATCATCATTGCCAATAGATTATGTAAAACACTAAAATATAATAATGACATTAACTTTGAAGAAAGGCATGGAAATATATTTGAGAACCTGTAGGAGCATAAAAATGTTATATCATTTGAAAGCATTTGGAATACAATAATATAATAAAAGCATATTTATAAGTATGGAATTCAAACTTTGCACATAAATATAAAAATATGTATTTATATATTATGTCAACTTAAAAGATATGTGCTCATATATGAACTTTTCCTGCGGAGACACGATTTAAGATCTCTTCATTCTAGATATGGCATCAGTGACAAAACTAAATGATCCAGCAAAGTCTGACTTAATGAATTGAGAGCTTACTGGACTTTTAGAACAAGAGTGAGGGGTAATTTGCAGGAACATGAGTGACCTCAATAAAGCTGCTTCACTGCAAATAGCACCCAATGTGCTTCACTGTATTTATAATCTAGCAGATGAGGAGGGGAGCAGAGGAGAGAATAAGAGCTAGAACCCCAAAAGAAGGTCCTCTAACCCTCCCTGTCCTCTTAAACCCAGGGAGAGTAAATAGTTTCAATGAAATGATCATGAACCTAATTGACTTTCACAGCCAGCAACACTGACTTTTTCTACTAAATTCTCTATGTTCGCTCATCAGACAACTTACTCCCCATCCCTGCAAGTTGGGAGGACCTCTATAGTTGCCCTGGCCTGGTTGTGCAATTAGCTCAACTCAGGGTCACCTGAGCTTTCTCTGCCCTCACAGCCAATCATGGTCTTTAGGTACCCTACCTGTCCAGTCTTTCCTTACCACATAACTAAACATCTGCACTCCACCTGAATGCCTCACACAGCTCCAATTATGTTGTCATTGCTATCACTGATCTGGTGACACCTGGAATTCCTAAAGGGGAAATTAGGTTGAGAGAGAGAGAGAGGGAGAGAGAGAGAGAGAGAGAGAGAGAGAGAGAGAGAGAGAGAGAGAGAAGCCTTTTTTCATGTTAAGAAAGGGGAAAATGTTATGGTACATGAACTGAGGTCTCTATGGTTTCACAATGGATGCACTAAAATGGAAAAATTAAGTGAAGGGATAATCAACTTAGTTGCGATTGACATATCAATTATAATTATTATCAGTTTGGTAATTCATAATTTATCCCTAAAGAAGGAGTTTGATAACTGTGACAAATATAAATTTGACTAATAAGCTATAAGCCTTAAAAAGACTTATTCCTGATAAGATACAAACATTAGATAGACTTACTAATGAAAATAGTAAAATTTTGACTGATAAGATTCAAGTCTTAGAGAGATTTACTACCAATAAGATTCAAGCCTTAGAAAGATTAACTAATGAAATAATAAAAAGTGGACAGAGAAATATAAGCCCCAGAAATACTTACTCATGAAAATAAGAAATACTTAAACATAGATATAGAAATTTAGACAAGAACCTACTGTACCATTGTATGATGAAACCAAAGAAAAACATTCCAAGATTATTAGAAAATCTTTTGTAAACTGAGACTGCTCATTGATTTCCCAGCCACCCAGACATGAATAATTACACAGAAACTATATTAATGATGACAGTATTTGACCAATGACTCAGGCATATTTCCAGTTAACTCTTACATCTAAAATTAACCCATTTCTATTAATCTGTGTATTGCCATGAAACTGTGGCTTGACTAAGGTTCTGGTGTCATCAGCAACATGCTGTTTCCTCATCTCTGCCTCTCTGCCTCTCTGCCTTCTCTCTCTCTCTCTCTCTCTCTCTCTCTCTCTCTCTCTCTCTCTCTCTCTCTCTCTATTTCAGCCTGACTATTTCTGCCCTAGAGTTGGCCAAAGAATATTTATTCATTAACCAATAAAAGCAACACATATACAGAAGGGCGTCCCACATATCCCATATCATCCCCTCTTTTCTGTTTAATTAAAAAGGAAGGTTTTAACTTTAACATAGTAAAAGTACATATATAAAAAGTTATCAAACAAGAATTATACTTATAATATTTAGTCCATTTACATTAGGCAAATTAAGAAAAATACTCTATCATCTATCCTACCTTTGTGAGTCTAAAGTTTTATGTCTAATTTATCTTTTATCATAACTAAGGAAAGCTATAATTATAAACGTCTATTCTTCAACTCAATCAAAGACCCCAGAAGGAAATAATATTACCTAGGTAATCAGGAAGTGCATTGTAAGCCAACTTCCAAAACTGTAGAATTGACGAAGACGTCATGCTGCCTGAACAGTTGTGCAAAGTTTTATTGTAACACTGGGGCAAACATCTTCATCCTACAGGCCTAAAATATCTAGCAGACTTTTCCACGAAGAAGGAAATTTTAAAGATTCCTTTGCCTATATTGGCAGTTTGTCAGTCACATTCTTCTGTGTGCTACAAAATGTCTGGCAGACTTTTTAATGAAGCAGGGACCCTGAAGCACTGTCTCACCTCCTTTATCAAGTTCAGCAGTCTTTTTTCTATGGGTCCTTCATGTACAGTTCAAACAATCCAGGCAAGAACAGTTTTTTTGCCTAAATGGCTAGGAAACAATATAGAGAACTTTGTTGAGTCCCATCATCCTCTTGAAGTAACTGGGGCTTCCAGAAGCAGACCTGTCTCCCTGTTGAGAAAAGTCTAATTTTTTTAAATTTAAATTTATTTTAAAAACTATCTTTTCTCCTTTTACACACCAAATCCATTTCCTCCCCTCCTGGTCCCGCTATCTTCCTCCCTATTGCCCCTATCCCACAACCCATCTACTCCTCAGAGAAGGTATGGCTTCCCATGGGGAGTCAATAAAGTCTAGCACATTGCTTTGAGGCAGTACCAAGGCCCTTCCCACAATTTCTAAGCTGAGAAAGTTATCTCTCCAGAGAGAAAGGGTTCCAAAATGCTGGAATACACAGTGGGATAAAGCCTGGTCTCACTACCAGTGTCCCCAGAATCTGCCCCAGCCAAACAATTGTCACCTACATTCAGGGGGACTAGTTTGGTCCTATGCTGGTTCCCCCACTGTCAGGCTGGAGTAGGAAAGTTTCTGAGCTAATGGAAATGTAATTTCTTGAGCCAATTTAAATACTATATTCTTTAGGTCTTTGAAAGGTTTGAAGAATGCCTATCCATCTGAAATATATCTCTGAACATTTAGAAAACTTAACATGCCTACAACTTAGACTATTATAAATGACTATCTATAAATCCATAATTTTAAATGAACTGTATAAACATAGTACCTTAAACAAGAGCAGAAATTCAGATACATACTGTAACAAAATATAGCTTTAATCTATAGCAATGGAATAAGGTCCATATCAAAGCAAAGTATTTATCTCTATATCATATTTCCCTTATTTCCATTAGTTATTTATAACAACCTTTTTAAATGAAAATAAACTTTTATAAACATTCATTTTGGGAATTTGGGCATGGTTTTCTCAAAACTGTTTTCTGCTGTTTATTGGATTAAGTATTTTTAAGGTTCACAGAGAGCTTTCGGTGAGTTTTGTTCCATCAAACCGTATTAGTCATTTTGTTCCACAGATTCTGATCTTCTGTAGAAACAAAAGCAGAATCTTTTTTCAAAAGCAACATATCCTTAGACCCAAATTTTGAAGTCAAGATAGTTTTATGTTGGTTTAACTTACCCACCCCCAGCATCAAATGTCTCTCTGCAGTCAAACAATTCAAAGAAAGCACACTACTATACATAATCCAGACTCTCTGTTTATATTTCATCTTTATGTGTCTTATTTTATTTAACTCTATTACTTTTTAATATTTTTTATTATCTTTTCTCCTTTAATCTATGAATGTCTGTACTCATCTCTATATTCTTTTTCCTCTCTCTCCCAATCCTATGTACATTTTAAAACACACGGTTACCTGTTCAGAGATTTATTTTTGTCTGAATATGTCTTTATTGAATATCTGTAATAACTTTCTAACCAGCAGCACCTTTTTTTTAATGCCATGCGGGCATGGCTAGAACAAACTCCACAGCTCTGCCTGTTGGCTCCATCCTGTCCAACATGGCAGAAGTATGTTCACTGCCTCTGAGAACCATATTCAATGCCCCAGCTCCAGGGATGCAGCAGGACTATGATGCCACTAAGCAACTTGTAGGTTTCTGCTCACAAACCCTATTTAATTGCAGTACCTCCTGAAAGAACCAGAGTTTGTGCTGCCAGCATGAACCAGAAAGCCAACTCTCAAAGAAGCTGTGCAGTCTTTATTGTTAATACTGAGTCAGGAATTCTTCTCTTAAAGAACCCAAGCCTCTACTCACTACCAGCAAACAAAGCCTATCTATTAAAAAAAAAAAAAAAA
>NC_022031.1:28842661-28870311 GCF_000317375.1 Microtus ochrogaster
CTTAGAGGGGGGAGAGAGAGAGAGAGAGAGAGAGAGAGAGAGAGAGAGAGAAGGAGAGAGTGGTTCCCATTTAGTACATTTTTCAACATTCAGTTTCCTGTTTCCATAACTTAATGGCCCAAGCATTGTCATTTATTTGACTTTACTCTTTCACATTGAAGACTTTGTACAGGAGGAAACTGACCAGGTACTTTATGAGTCCCCATCAGGATACCCTAAGCTGAGCAGAAACATGGTGTCTGTCTCCTTATGTTTCTACTACACAGTTGATGTGCTTTGAACTTCTTATAGCCTGCCATAACATAATAAAACACAGCTAGGCATTGACATGGTGAACTATAGACTTCAGGACTACCTTAATGTTTCATTCATGAACATATTAATGCATACACCCATATAAAATTAATTAGAGTCAAGCCATATAGACTCTGTTACCATTTCCTTATTTGTTCATTTATTACAGTTCTCCATTTATTTCGGTTTATTGAGACAAGGTCTTGTGATATTGCTATGGTGGCCTTGAACTCATGGAAATCCTCCCCAAGCATCCAAGTGTCAGGGTTAAAGGCCAGTGCTCTGGTGCCCAGCTGCTTTTTCTCTTCTCCTGTCCCAGTATTGCCTTTCCACAACTGTGATCCCGAGGCCAGGAAGCTACACTCTTTTGTTCAGCTATTGACTTGTGTAAGTGATCAAAGCTGACGGGTGCACCGGTCTGCCTTTGATCCTCTGCCTAAGTGCTGGCAAGCTAGCTTTCCTTTGCCCACTTTCAAGGTTCTCTTAGCCTTGAGGCAATTTTTGTGCATTGTGTAGAGTGCAAGGTGCAAAAAGGTACACTTTAGAAACTTATTTGAAGACTCAAACACGGGAAAAAGGTAGCTCAACAACACAAGCCATATATTCATTGTCTTTGGTGAGATATGTCAAATGAGTAGAGAAAAAATAGAGAAAAATGAAATATTGCAAGGAGTTGTTACCAAAATGTATGTCGTCACCTTTGCACTCTTTTGCTTATGGTTCTTAGCTGAATAATGAACAATTTTCTTTTTCTTGGTATTATCTTGCTACTCCCTCCTCATCAGTTGATCCTCTCTCATAAAACAGCATGTCTATTTCAATTCACCATCTAGTCCTCTGCATCCTTGTTCTGAGCTCACTTGGGATGTGAGAAGCAAGTAAGGAAATTTTGCTTCACATTCATCCTTTCTTCGCTTTACTTGCCCTTGTGCATAATTTCAGGTCCTTGTATTGCTCTTCAGACATGTCAATCACATTCTCAAAATACAGCCAACATCTTCAGCCAGATTCTAATCACATTCCCCCATCTGGATTTTGGCTTTGTGTCTAAGAGACTCTGCAATGTGTACTGTTGCATTTTCAGTGAAGGGACTCAATTGGTTCAAGCATGATAAAATGGCTCTGGGAGGATTTGCCCTTCTCCCCCATTCCCTCTGCCTTACTAAAAGACATTAGCTTGCATTCTAAAAGCTAGCACCAAGCTCTCTTCCCTTATTTGGTAACTTCCTCCTCCTAGACTACGAAGGTCCAGCTATCACAGTATTGAATTCTAGTAATCAGAAGTCTCCTTTGTCTTACCTAACTAACCTGTCCAAGCAAAATCAAACACCTCCAAAACTAGCATAAGGTTTCCCTTTTCAGCTTTATAAACTGTCATTTGGCTCTGGACCATGTCTGTCTCCTCTTCATCCAGAGGCAGTCCTTTGGTCCCCACCAGTGCAAACACCCTTTCCTCCTCTCCCTCATACCCTCGCTCATGTCTTTGCCTCTTACTCCTCTCCCTTTGTCCCTCTGAGGAAAATAAATCTCCTTTGTTCTGAGAACTGGATTTTGGGGTGTTGAGAGACAATACTGGTCCCTTCATTCTGGAAAACAGTATTATTATAGACATTCAAGGATTTGCAAATATCTTCCACAGTGTCTCATTGAAAGTCCTTGCCTTCCTTCTGTCATCACCAACTTATTTCCAGGATGTATCCTTAATTAGAAAGAACTGCACTGGACAGGAGAGATTAAGGGAGTTTGAAGTGAGACCTCTATTGTTTGCAGTGGGCAGTGATGAGGCAGAGAACCAGGTGCAGCCCATTCTTTCCAGTCCTCTTCTTTACCCTGATTGAAACAGTCCTGAATTCCAAATGATGAGTGGTTGACACCTACGGTCACATAAATCAGACTTGTGTATACACATATGTATGATCCATAGACTAACTTACTGTATTTTGACCCAAGATGTATTTAAAAATATATAACACGGATGCCTACAAATACCAAAATTTGTAATTTTCTTGATGTATAATCTAATGAAAAGGGAGTATTTTGAAAATAGCAGAAGCTCCTGCCAAGTTCTATTTTTCTACACCTCCTCCCTGTAACAAAGTAAAAAATACCTTTACACACCCGTAGCAAACTATAGAAAACATAATGATAAAATTTTATAGTTTTTCTTGTGAGCAGCCATCACGAGCAAAGTTAAAATACAATTCATTGTGAAACAAATGCAATTCAATTAAGTACTGAGAACACAAAGTGATTTTAGAACGGTAGAAAATAGAGCATGGTAAGGAACTGACAGGCATTCAGCCATGTCGTCAGTGCTGCTGGTGGCACATGTCTGCCTGCATTGTTTTATAACCACGGGAATATGGGAGGGCAGCTGTTCTGACACTCCACAAGCAGCCTTGCAGCAACATATAAGCTTTGGCATTTAGTCTTCTAAGCCATCAGTCTGCATTAGCATTCTTGTTCGTGCAAGGGAGAACTCAATTCTGATGAACACAGCTCAAAGATCTCAAATTCAGGAAGGGTTTATTTGTTTATTTTAAAAGGATCCTCTAAAAACTTTCAGCCTTCAATCTCTTCTCTGACTTAGTTGATCATCATTGCCAATAGATTATGTAAAACACTAAAATATAATAATGACATTAACTTTGAAGAAAGGCATGGAAATATATTTGAGAACCTGTAGGAGCATAAAAATGTTATATCATTTGAAAGCATTTGGAATACAATAATATAATAAAAGCATATTTATAAGTATGGAATTCAAACTTTGCACATAAATATAAAAATATGTATTTATATATTATGTCAACTTAAAAGATATGTGCTCATATATGAACTTTTCCTGCGGAGACACGATTTAAGATCTCTTCATTCTAGATATGGCATCAGTGACAAAACTAAATGATCCAGCAAAGTCTGACTTAATGAATTGAGAGCTTACTGGACTTTTAGAACAAGAGTGAGGGGTAATTTGCAGGAACATGAGTGACCTCAATAAAGCTGCTTCACTGCAAATAGCACCCAATGTGCTTCACTGTATTTATAATCTAGCAGATGAGGAGGGGAGCAGAGGAGAGAATAAGAGCTAGAACCCCAAAAGAAGGTCCTCTAACCCTCCCTGTCCTCTTAAACCCAGGGAGAGTAAATAGTTTCAATGAAATGATCATGAACCTAATTGACTTTCACAGCCAGCAACACTGACTTTTTCTACTAAATTCTCTATGTTCGCTCATCAGACAACTTACTCCCCATCCCTGCAAGTTGGGAGGACCTCTATAGTTGCCCTGGCCTGGTTGTGCAATTAGCTCAACTCAGGGTCACCTGAGCTTTCTCTGCCCTCACAGCCAATCATGGTCTTTAGGTACCCTACCTGTCCAGTCTTTCCTTACCACATAACTAAACATCTGCACTCCACCTGAATGCCTCACACAGCTCCAATTATGTTGTCATTGCTATCACTGATCTGGTGACACCTGGAATTCCTAAAGGGGAAATTAGGTTGAGAGAGAGAGAGAGGGAGAGAGAGAGAGAGAGAGAGAGAGAGAGAGAGAGAGAGAGAGAGAGAAGCCTTTTTTCATGTTAAGAAAGGGGAAAATGTTATGGTACATGAACTGAGGTCTCTATGGTTTCACAATGGATGCACTAAAATGGAAAAATTAAGTGAAGGGATAATCAACTTAGTTGCGATTGACATATCAATTATAATTATTATCAGTTTGGTAATTCATAATTTATCCCTAAAGAAGGAGTTTGATAACTGTGACAAATATAAATTTGACTAATAAGCTATAAGCCTTAAAAAGACTTATTCCTGATAAGATACAAACATTAGATAGACTTACTAATGAAAATAGTAAAATTTTGACTGATAAGATTCAAGTCTTAGAGAGATTTACTACCAATAAGATTCAAGCCTTAGAAAGATTAACTAATGAAATAATAAAAAGTGGACAGAGAAATATAAGCCCCAGAAATACTTACTCATGAAAATAAGAAATACTTAAACATAGATATAGAAATTTAGACAAGAACCTACTGTACCATTGTATGATGAAACCAAAGAAAAACATTCCAAGATTATTAGAAAATCTTTTGTAAACTGAGACTGCTCATTGATTTCCCAGCCACCCAGACATGAATAATTACACAGAAACTATATTAATGATGACAGTATTTGACCAATGACTCAGGCATATTTCCAGTTAACTCTTACATCTAAAATTAACCCATTTCTATTAATCTGTGTATTGCCATGAAACTGTGGCTTGACTAAGGTTCTGGTGTCATCAGCAACATGCTGTTTCCTCATCTCTGCCTCTCTGCCTCTCTGCCTTCTCTCTCTCTCTCTCTCTCTCTCTCTCTCTCTCTCTCTCTCTCTCTCTCTCTCTCTATTTCAGCCTGACTATTTCTGCCCTAGAGTTGGCCAAAGAATATTTATTCATTAACCAATAAAAGCAACACATATACAGAAGGGCGTCCCACATATCCCATATCATCCCCTCTTTTCTGTTTAATTAAAAAGGAAGGTTTTAACTTTAACATAGTAAAAGTACATATATAAAAAGTTATCAAACAAGAATTATACTTATAATATTTAGTCCATTTACATTAGGCAAATTAAGAAAAATACTCTATCATCTATCCTACCTTTGTGAGTCTAAAGTTTTATGTCTAATTTATCTTTTATCATAACTAAGGAAAGCTATAATTATAAACGTCTATTCTTCAACTCAATCAAAGACCCCAGAAGGAAATAATATTACCTAGGTAATCAGGAAGTGCATTGTAAGCCAACTTCCAAAACTGTAGAATTGACGAAGACGTCATGCTGCCTGAACAGTTGTGCAAAGTTTTATTGTAACACTGGGGCAAACATCTTCATCCTACAGGCCTAAAATATCTAGCAGACTTTTCCACGAAGAAGGAAATTTTAAAGATTCCTTTGCCTATATTGGCAGTTTGTCAGTCACATTCTTCTGTGTGCTACAAAATGTCTGGCAGACTTTTTAATGAAGCAGGGACCCTGAAGCACTGTCTCACCTCCTTTATCAAGTTCAGCAGTCTTTTTTCTATGGGTCCTTCATGTACAGTTCAAACAATCCAGGCAAGAACAGTTTTTTTGCCTAAATGGCTAGGAAACAATATAGAGAACTTTGTTGAGTCCCATCATCCTCTTGAAGTAACTGGGGCTTCCAGAAGCAGACCTGTCTCCCTGTTGAGAAAAGTCTAATTTTTTTAAATTTAAATTTATTTTAAAAACTATCTTTTCTCCTTTTACACACCAAATCCATTTCCTCCCCTCCTGGTCCCGCTATCTTCCTCCCTATTGCCCCTATCCCACAACCCATCTACTCCTCAGAGAAGGTATGGCTTCCCATGGGGAGTCAATAAAGTCTAGCACATTGCTTTGAGGCAGTACCAAGGCCCTTCCCACAATTTCTAAGCTGAGAAAGTTATCTCTCCAGAGAGAAAGGGTTCCAAAATGCTGGAATACACAGTGGGATAAAGCCTGGTCTCACTACCAGTGTCCCCAGAATCTGCCCCAGCCAAACAATTGTCACCTACATTCAGGGGGACTAGTTTGGTCCTATGCTGGTTCCCCCACTGTCAGGCTGGAGTAGGAAAGTTTCTGAGCTAATGGAAATGTAATTTCTTGAGCCAATTTAAATACTATATTCTTTAGGTCTTTGAAAGGTTTGAAGAATGCCTATCCATCTGAAATATATCTCTGAACATTTAGAAAACTTAACATGCCTACAACTTAGACTATTATAAATGACTATCTATAAATCCATAATTTTAAATGAACTGTATAAACATAGTACCTTAAACAAGAGCAGAAATTCAGATACATACTGTAACAAAATATAGCTTTAATCTATAGCAATGGAATAAGGTCCATATCAAAGCAAAGTATTTATCTCTATATCATATTTCCCTTATTTCCATTAGTTATTTATAACAACCTTTTTAAATGAAAATAAACTTTTATAAACATTCATTTTGGGAATTTGGGCATGGTTTTCTCAAAACTGTTTTCTGCTGTTTATTGGATTAAGTATTTTTAAGGTTCACAGAGAGCTTTCGGTGAGTTTTGTTCCATCAAACCGTATTAGTCATTTTGTTCCACAGATTCTGATCTTCTGTAGAAACAAAAGCAGAATCTTTTTTCAAAAGCAACATATCCTTAGACCCAAATTTTGAAGTCAAGATAGTTTTATGTTGGTTTAACTTACCCACCCCCAGCATCAAATGTCTCTCTGCAGTCAAACAATTCAAAGAAAGCACACTACTATACATAATCCAGACTCTCTGTTTATATTTCATCTTTATGTGTCTTATTTTATTTAACTCTATTACTTTTTAATATTTTTTATTATCTTTTCTCCTTTAATCTATGAATGTCTGTACTCATCTCTATATTCTTTTTCCTCTCTCTCCCAATCCTATGTACATTTTAAAACACACGGTTACCTGTTCAGAGATTTATTTTTGTCTGAATATGTCTTTATTGAATATCTGTAATAACTTTCTAACCAGCAGCACCTTTTTTTTAATGCCATGCGGGCATGGCTAGAACAAACTCCACAGCTCTGCCTGTTGGCTCCATCCTGTCCAACATGGCAGAAGTATGTTCACTGCCTCTGAGAACCATATTCAATGCCCCAGCTCCAGGGATGCAGCAGGACTATGATGCCACTAAGCAACTTGTAGGTTTCTGCTCACAAACCCTATTTAATTGCAGTACCTCCTGAAAGAACCAGAGTTTGTGCTGCCAGCATGAACCAGAAAGCCAACTCTCAAAGAAGCTGTGCAGTCTTTATTGTTAATACTGAGTCAGGAATTCTTCTCTTAAAGAACCCAAGCCTCTACTCACTACCAGCAAACAAAGCCTATCTATTAAAAAAAAAAAAAAAATTACAACCATCAAGAAGCTATGTTTGCCTCCTGCTTTTGTGGGTCTAGAATCCCTCTTTTCTTTTTTTTTCTTTTCCCTTTTTTATTCCTTTCTTTCTTTCTTTTCCCTTCCTTCCTTCCTTTCTTTTTCTTAAGCTTTTTTATGTCTTATGTAGATCCATGCCTCCGATAGTAGGCGCCATTTTGTAAGTGGAGAGTGCTCATTCATTTCTTGAATACCTAGACCTGAAAAATCACACAGAAGCAGTATTAACTACAAAATTGTTTGGCCAATGACTCAGGTGTATTTCTAGCTGGCTCTTACATCTTAAATCAACCTATATCTACTAATGTGTGTATTTCCAAAAGCCTGTGGCTTACCTATGGTTCTAGAGTCTTTCTGCTTTAGTGATGACATGGCATCTCCTTAACTCCATCTACTCTCTTTATCTCTTCCAAACTGGCTATATTCTGCCCTGCCATAGGCCAAAGCAACTTTATTCACTAACCAATAAAAGTAACACATATAAGGAAGACATCCCACACTAAAAACCAACCTTAGTTTATTCAGTTGCCATACAAGAATTATCACTGGATGATAAGCATCCCCAAAGGTTATACAAAAATTAACTAGAATCCTATAGAAATATTAGATTTGAGAAGATTTAGGGAAATAGTAATTTCACAGAGAACTCATTCACCATATGTGAAGCAGATATAAAATTAATGGCCTACTCAGAACAGAATTATCCTCAATATTAGAAAGATTTAGTTATAGCAATATTGGAAGCTGGTCCTCAGTTACAATGGTGAACATAGTAGACAGAGGAAGCAAGGATCATAGAACAAAAAAGCAGGGCTAGAGGCAATGTTTCCCAAGATCACCTTCTAGATAAAAGCCAATATTCTAATTTTTATCAATCTTGGTAGTATTGATAGCTTTTCTTCTCCTGTGGAAACAAAAGGAAAGTCTCTTTCCCAACCTAAAAGCTATCCTTGTTCCCATTCTGAGGTCAACACATTTTGCTATTATCCTTCTTCCTGTTTGGACTTTCTTATGGTTAGAATTTATATAAACCCAGCAGAAAACCTCTAGTGACACCTGAGAACAGATATTCTATACTTTGGTAAGAGCATCTGCTTTCTGATTTGTGGGATGATTGGAAAGGCTAAAGTCTTCCACATGGAAAACTCTTGAGTGACCCTCATTTCAACTGAATTTATTTTACAATTCCTACCACAGTTGCTGCCCCCACAGAGTTCAGCCTAACACTTCTATATTCATCTCCTTTTCCAACTGAGCCTGGAAGTACCACCTGTAAGTACATCCCATTTGTCATTACATGTTATCACAGGTCATATGTCATATCCCAAGTTACTATTATTTAATTCATCTCATTGATGAAGAGAAATGTACTTCTCTTCTCTCCAGTCATCCAGTGTCTGTGTTCCTTTTATTGTTACAACAACTCATTTTTATTTATTGTCTCCTTATGTACTTTCTATGTAACAGACATATAGAAATGAGTTGTCACTTCTGGTTCCTTATATGACTTGGCTTTTGGTTCAACTACAGGGCAAGACTCCATGGCTTGAAACCACAACCTCCATGGCATTTGTGAATGGATCAATAATTCCTATTTCTTCTTATTTCTTGACTATTTCTGTAATTTAGTCATAACCCTCAGGCAAACTATACTGTTTGATATTTCACTGATTCCTTATGGAACGGAACAACAGGTTCTTACATCATACAGCCATATATGATTGATTGTTTTCACATTTCATAACCTGAGATAAAATTCTCCAGTGGTGGTATTCAGAATCTGTTTTACAATATATTCATCCCCATAATGTTTTCTTGTATGGAAGAAATATACACTGTCCATTCTGGTGGGTGATAATTGCCTTCCCCTTAGACAAGCTTAGTCCACTGAACCTGCACCCGTGTGTCTCATATGTTCACATCTGACTAATGCTCTTGTATTTGGGGGGGTTGTAAGTTATACTTGGCTTTATTATTCACTACATACCAAGTCTTCTTCATATTTATATAGAAAAAATGATTTATGATTCAACAAGGGAATTCCAATCTCCTTCTTTAAGTCCTCATTCACAGCAAGCTCACTCACCCATTAAAGAGTAACAGACATGATTCCTAGCTCAGAATACCTCTTTTCCTCCATAAGA
The DNA here is from genome assembly GCF_000317375.1 of Microtus ochrogaster. NCBI lineage: Eukaryota > Metazoa > Chordata > Mammalia > Rodentia > Cricetidae > Microtus > Microtus ochrogaster. The sequence goes on from NC_022031.1 coordinate 28,852,046, forward strand.
GGAAGAACAATGTGATCACACCTGTATCTTTCTTTCTTTTAATCTCTCCATCACTTTGGTGAACTGTTCATGAGATTTTAAAAGGTGTTTCAAAGGTTCAAAAACACATTTGGTTTTTATCAATTTCTTCCTTAGGTATTTCTGTGCAATGTATATTTTACCACATTTGTCTTTGAATGACATGGAAGTTCCCATCCTTTTCTTGTTTTATCTTGTTTGCTTTAACATTTTATAGACATGATTGGCATCATGATATAAGTTACTTAGTCTGCCAAAACTTCCTCACCATCATAGAGATCATGCCCTTCCATGGGGCTCAGAAAAGTCACCACAGTTCCAGATGCCTGAATTAAGCATGTTCTTGACTCTCTGGTTTACACAGTTCTATACTGCCTAGTGACCACTGATCATACATCACCTATCTTATGCTTAACCCATGTATCCTCTCTATTATATTGCATTCCATAATATCAATGGGAGACTCAGATGGTAATTGGCAAATATACCTAATTATTTCTTGTTTCTTACGTTCCTACTTTTACTTTTTTGACTACGAATGCTTTGCTTGACTGCATGTCTGTGTATTACATTGCCTTTGAAGGCATGAATAAAGCACTGTATCCCTGGAACTAAAGTTTAAGACAAATGTGAACCACCATGTGGATTCCTGGAGCCAAGCCCCATTTCTCTAGAAAAGTAGTTTGTGCATCTCTCTGACCTCCATAATGCTTCTTATGAACCAGTTTACAAATGATTGACTTCCGTCACATTGCCTCAGGTTATATAGATTTTGTCTCAAGAAAAGATGTTAGCTGCATTACTCAATTTCTCTGCACTCAGACTGATATTAATCACCCTCATGATCCATATTCTGGAGCCTCATAATCCAGACTGAAGACTTTCTTCCAATGTGTGCTGAAAGCCCAAACATTATTGTTTCTTAATCAAGCAGTTCAGAGGGGCAACCACAGGTTCCGTGCATCAAGCCATTATTACAGCTGCTATCTGCAGGATGAACTATAAAGTCCCATTCTTCTACCATATTTTCTCCCTCTTATGTATCCAACTCTTTTCATGGATTTATAAATTTTAATATTCCAATATGAGTTGTTCGACATAGATCTGGCTTGTCCTCTTTCCTTTAAGCTACTCAACCAACTCTAAGAACGGTAAACTAGCATCTGCATGTCATTTATATCATTTGTTATTTATTCAATTTATTCATAAAATCCAAAACTAGCCAAAAAGATGATACTCTTGTGTTCCTTTTCTATTCCAATTCCTCCTTTACCCAAGGAGGTTTCTTCTGGGCTGCTATCTTAGCAGCAGTTACATGTTGTGTTAGTCATTAACAGCAGCCACTCATGTGGCTTCATAGGTGTGACTTCTCAATTATTTCTAGAAGAAAAAAAAATCTCACAACATTTCCTCATCCCCTGGCTCTTCCAGTCCTTCTGCTCCCTCTTTTGAAATGTTCTCTGAGCCTTAGACGTAGGCATCATTAACTAACTACATCAATTGGGTCTGGATACCTCGCAATAAGTTGGTCTCTATAGTTTGACTAGTTGTAGATTTCTGTCATACTCTCATTCAGTTGCCAAAGAAGCTTTATGCATTCTGGATAAGATCAATATCTGTGTTGATTTTCTATCTCACAGTGGGTACCAATCTGTTGCATGAACTTTGCATGAAAGATGTGAACAAAGGTCTAAATGTCTCAGTTGAGGAGTCAATTACAAACCAAATAATAATTCCACCAAAGCACAGATGGACCAATGAATTTATTAGGTTCTTTGTTAGTTTGCTAATTTATTTATTTTTCCCTCATATCCTGATTACAGTTTTCCCTCTTTTTTTTTTCTGCCCACGCTCTCCACAGTGTATCATCACTCCTAGATCCATTTCTTTTCCTTACTCCTTCAGAAAATGGCAGGAATCTCAGGGATACCAATCAAACATGACTTATCATGTTGCAACCAGATTGGGCACATCCCTTCATATTAAGGCTGAACAAGGCAACCCAATAAAAGGAAAATGGTCTTCAAAGCAGGTAAAAGAGACAAAGACAGTCCCTGACTCCACTGTTAAAAATCAGACAAGAACAACAAGGTGCACAACCATAACATATATCCAGAGGACCAATGTCTGCAGGCTCCTTGATTTTCCCTTAAGTATCTATGAGCTCCTATGATCCATGTTGTTCTTATAGTGTCCCTGACCCTTCTGGATCCTACAACCCTTCTTCCCACTCTTACTCAGGATTCCTCGGGCTCCTCTTAAAATAATCTCTGCATCTTCTTCCATGAATTGCTGATGAAGCCTCTCTAATGACAATTATGCTCGACTCTGGTTTACAAATAGAGCAGAGTATCATTAGGAATCATTCATTGATAGTTTTCTGCACATGTTTGGTTTTATACTTGATCTCTAGAATATCCTTCCTCCATTCCCTGGCCCTCCAGCCAGTAGTAGGCATGGGATCACTCTCTGCATGGGCCTCAAGTTGGACCAGTCATTGGTTAGCCACTCATACAAGTTCTGTACCACCTTTAATGCAGCTAACCTTGCAGGCAGAATAAATTGTAGGTCAAAGGTTTTGTGCCCGGGTTAGTGTCCCATTAGCTCGATGAGAAGCTGTGCCTTGTAATAAAAGATGGTCAGTTCAAGCACTGTACCCTCTACCACTAGTTTTCACCACAAAGATTCCTGGGATTATGCATTACACTAGGTTTCTACCTTGCTCCTGATGCCCCAATTTCAGTTATTTTTCCAAGGACTCTCTCCTTCCATCCCCCACCTGCCTCCTTCTGTGCTCCTACCTGCCTGCCCCAGTCCACCCCCCAAAGCTATTCCACTTGCCCTTCCCAAGGATATTCATGCATGTCTCCTTGAACTCTCCTTGATAATTAACATCTCTGGGTCTGTGGACGGTAGCATAGTTATCCCTTACAGCTGATAACCACTTAGAATTGAGTATATACTGTGCGTATCTTTCTGGCTCCGGGTTACCTCACTCAGGATGATTTTTTCTAATTTGGTCTATTTGCCTGCACATTTTATGACATTATTTTTTTTTCTAGCTCTTCCCTCTGGTCTCCAGGCAAACATTAATTGTCAAAACACAAACAAAATATCTCACAATTCCAGGACTTGAAGAAGACGTCAAGAATCTCAATGACCAGCACTTTTAACTCCCATGTAAGGAACCATTAAAATTGTCATTTCAGGGCAATTTTACTAGAGAAAACTGGAAAGATTGTGTATTTGTAACTTTTCATTACTATGATAAAACACCTTGACAATGTGTCCTGATTAGTGTGGGATTTTTTGTTTGCTTGTTTGTTTGTTGTTTGTTTTGTTTTGTTTGCTTTTTTGTTTTTCAACTTGGCACAAGCTAGGGTTATTTGAGAGGAAGAAAACACGAATGAAAAAATGTCTCCATAAGACCAGAATGTAGGCAAGCCTACAGGGACATTTTTCTTAATTAGTGATAAATGTGGGAGGGCCCAGCCTTCCACAAGAGAAGGTGGTCTTGGGTTGTATTAAAAAGCAGGGTGAGAAAGCCATGAGGAGCACGGTAGTAAGCAGTACTGCTCTGCAGTTTCTGCTTCAGCTTCTACCTTCAGCTTCCTATCTTGAGTTGCCATGTCTTCTCTCAGTGATGGAGGATGATCTGAAAATTTTAGGATGAAATAAACCCTTTCACCCCCAGGCTGCTTTTTGTCATTGTGTTTTATCTCAGCAACAGTAGATTAACACACCAAGGCAACCCTAAAGGAAGGGTTTATTTGAGCTTACACTTCCAGAGGGTTTAAGATTCTGTCATAGCCGGGATGCATGGCAACAATCATCAGGCTGAAGCAGGATGCTGACTGAGGTCTGTATCTTGAACCACAAGAGCAAAACAGAGAGCAAACTAGCAATGGTGTGCGTCTTTTAACTTTCAAAGCTTGCCTGTGTCAACATGCTTTATGAGTAAGACCACAGCTCTTACACTTAAACTATCGTAAAATTCATGTCACTGCTGGGAATTATGGTGCACACGTGTGTTAATCTCAGCATTTGCAAGAGAAAGCAGGCAAAAGCCTGTAAGTTCCAGCCAAGGCTACATAGTGAGACCCTTTCTAAAAACAAATTGAAACAATTTATGGTGTCATAGGAAGTCTCTTGATACCTCCACTCATATCTCATCATCTCCTTTCCCCAATTTTTAGGAATGTAACTCCAAACTGCTTATGATTTTGACTAAGTTAGTGAAGCTCTCTGTGCCTCTATCTCCTCAAATGTAAACAAAGGTGATAAAGCACCTGCCCAGTACTTTTAGGTGATTATGTGAACACACTTGGTATTAGAAGTATTTCATATATTCCTTGTGATTATTTCCTGCTTTCCTTACTTTTCTGGGATGACCTGTTCTGCTTCCTGATTTATTGGTTTCTGCAGTGATCCCTTCATACATTCATACTTACTTTTTCTAAGTTCCTTGTCTAGCACACTCATAGAAGATAATTTGTCAAGGAATGTCAGCTCTTGCACCTGAGAGAGAATAACTATCTGAAATGGTTTGAATGAGATTCTTTTTTAACAGCTAGTTGATACTCCATTTTAAAAATGTACCACATTTCCATTTTCCGTTCTTTAGTTGAGGGACATCGAGGCCATTTTCAGCTTCTGGATGTTATGAGTAAAGCTGCTATGCATGCAGTTGAAAGTGTCCCTGTGGTAGGTGGGACGGTCCTTTGCGTCTATGCTCAGGGGTGGCATACTTGGGTCTTGAGGTAGGGTGATTTCCAATTTCCCGAGAAAGGAAAATACTGATTTCCAAAGTGACTGTATAAATTTGTACCTCCACCAGCAATGGAGGAGTGCTCTCTCTTCCCTATCCCCACCAGCATGACTTATGTTTTGATTTTAACCATTCTGACAGGTATAAGATGGAATCAGAGTCCTTTCGATTTGCATTTCTCAAATGGATAAAAATGTTGCCTTTTTTTGAAGTAGTTTTTTTTTTTTTGCCATTTGATTACTATGTTGAAACTTCTGTTTAGATAGGTACCCCATTTTTTAAATTGGACTGTATGGTTTGTTGCTGCTTAGTTTTTTGAATTCTTTATATATTTTAGATATTAGGTACTTGTCAGATGTGGAGTTGGTGGAAATCTTATCCCTTTCTCTAGGCTGCCAATTTGTCCTACTGATGGCATCCTTTGCCTTCCTTACAAAATAATTAAGTTTCATGAGGTCTCATTACAGTCTTAGTGCTTGTGCTATAGGCGCTCTGCTCATGAAGCTGCCTCCTGTGCTAAGGCATTCAAGGCTATTTCCCCACTTTCTATTCAATCAGGTTCAGTGTATTTGGTGTTATGTCATGGTATTTGGTCCACTTAGACTCAAGTTTTGTGCAGAGTGATAGATATGGATCTATCTGTATTCATTCACATGCTGACATCCAGTGAGATCAGCACCATTTTTGCAGATACTTTCTTTTTTCTCTCGTATATTTCTGGCTTCTTTATAAAAAAAATCAGGTTTCCATGGTGAGTTGATTTATGTCTTCAATTTGATTCCATTGATCTACCTGCTTGTTTTTATGCAAATATTATGCAGTTTTAATTACTATAATTACGTACTACATCTTGAAATCAGGGATGGTGATATCACTGAAAGTTGGGTTTTTTATTGCATAGGATTGTTTTAGTCATATATATATGAAGTTGAGTATTCTTCTTTCAAGGTCTGTAAAGAACTGTGTTGGACCTTTGATGGGGATTGCGGTGAATCCATAGATTGCTTTGGAAAAAAATGTGATTTTTACATGTCAATCCTAAAGATCCATGGTTGTTGGAGAGCTTTTTTCATCTTCTCATATCTACCTCAGTTTCCTTCTCCAAAGATTTGAAGTTCTTGTCATACAGAACTTTCACTTGCTTGGTTAGAGTTTCCCCAAGATATTTTATGTTATTTATGGCTATTTGAAGAGTATTGTTTCCATGATTTCCTTTTGTCATTTGGATATAGGAGGGCTATTGTTTTTGTTGTTGCTGTTGTTGTTTTAGTTTAGTTTATATCAAGCTACTTTGCTGAAGGTGTTTATCAGCTGTAGGATTCCCTTGCAGAATTTTGGGGGTTCTTATGTATATTATCATATCATCTGCTATTAGCTATACTTTGACATCTTCCTTTCAAATTTGTATCCCTTCGATCTCCAGTATTTATCTTATTGATTTAGTTATAACTTCAAGTAGTATATTGAATAGATATGAAGACAGTGGAAATCCTTGTCTTGTTCCTGATTTCAGTGGAATTGCTTTGAGTTTCTATCCATTTAAATTGGCATTCATGTAGGCTTGCTGTAGATTGACCTTATTATTTTTATGTGTCTATTGTATCTCTGATCTCCCTAAAATTTTTTATCATAAATGGGTGTAGGATTTCAAAGAAATTTTTATCATCTGATGACATGTTATGTAATTTACTTTTTATTTCAATTTAGTTATATGGTGGGTTACATTTGGCAGATTTTCATATGTGGATCCATCCCTACATCTCTAGGATGAAGCCTTATTGATCATAGTGGATGATCTTTTTGATGCATTCTTGGATTTGAGCCCTAAGTGACAAGGAATAGTATAATCCCTCCACCCTCTATTAGGAATCAATGCTTTCAATGTACTAACACCACTGAGACTGAAATTCTGCCACAACCACATGAGTTTGGAAATGGATACCTCCCTACTCAAACATTCATATGAGGCAGTCACACCACAGCACAGAATTACTGGTGTGAAAGACTTTGATTCCAAGGATTTAGTTAAGGTATTCTCTGACTTCTGACACAAAGAAAACTTGAAATAATAACTGTGTATTTTATAAATAACTAGATGTTTGGTACTTTGCTACCCAGAAACCAAAAACTAATTAAGTATTCCAAAAATACATAGGAAGTATGTGTCTAATATACACAGTATGTAATTATCCCTATACTGTAATTAATATTTATTGATTCTGTTATATGTGACATTCTTCTGACTCTTGTAGTTTTTAGTTTGTTGTGTCTTTACCTTTTGCAATATTAAATTAATGATTTATTATATAGTAACTAATTTAGATAAACTGTTTGATACCTAGTGAGTTCTTAGAAATAGTATCTGTCGCCTCACCATAGGGAAAATACTAAAAATTATGTTTGCATATAATGCATTACTAGCAACGTGTGCCTCCATTTCCTGTGGTTTCCTTCCATATAATATAATGTCATCCCCTATCCCTTAATTGCCCTTCTGTTCCACAATAAATTGAATCTAACAGCATGAAAATCTTAGATGGCACAGTAATCTGAATGAGTATGTAGTAAAAAGCATATAGATATATTATCCCCAGACAAAAATAATCACTTGCTCACATAGTGAATTTAATCTGGTGAATGTGTAGCAAATATTCAGAGATGGGGTTTGCGAAATCTATGTGCTAAATTATATACTGCCAATTTTAACTTGGAAAAATCCTAATTTGACCCCATATACTACATGCTATGTCTAGCTCAGCATAATACTGCATAATTTAGGAAAATGAGTCCCTTATAGGAGGATTTGGCTTTCCCCTTGCAGTACAAAATGCATTCTTTCATCTCCAGTGGCAGGTGTTAATGTAAATTCGCTGCACACTTTTGGAAGAGGGAAAAAGCTAAAGGTTTGGACTGTTTGCAAATCGCCTGCTATTGTACCTCTTTAAACTAGTCTCTTTGACTGCATGGGGCTTTGATAGCTCATCTAGTTGCAATAGCAGGAGCACAGTGCTGCAGGCACCAGGCGATTGGGGCAGTGTGTTATTGACAGAATCTTTTGAATGATGATTTATTATGAACATCAATGGAAACAACACTTGTTCTTTCCAGAAAGCATGTTTGTTCCTCTTACCTCACCTGGGAGGAGCACACTGCCCAGGACTGAGACACTGTTTGTAGTGTTTTTTAGCCTATTCTGTAACAGCTGCATGTATTGTGGAGTTGTTGTTGATAGTTGTTTTATTTTTTTTCTCCTTTCTTTCTCTCTGTTGATAACTTACCAATCACTTAGAATTGTGGCATGACTGGAAATATTTGAAACTAAGACAATTTGGCATGAAGTAAATACAATAAACTAGAAATGGTCTTGCAATAAAAAGCAGTTTGCCTCTGGCTTGTAGCTGGTGTCCTGAAAAGAACAGGAAATGTTTATAGATTGAGGGTATTCATTCAAATTTCATGCTATGAAACAAAGCATCTTGTGCATTGTGCGCATTCCAGGCAGGCTAAAATACAAAACTGATGACTACGTACAGACATGCTCTGAGCAAGAATCACTTTCCTTGATGATTTGCTAAACATGCCGTGTATCCGTTCATCTCAGTTCCAGCACTGCTTAAGCATTGGTATCTTGTCAGGGACAGGCCTCAACAAACTCACCTCTTATCAGGGTAGGAGGGCGGGAACTTTAGAAATATAAGTAAAGAATATGAAGACCCCAAAAATAATAAGACAGAAAACATAGAATAATACTGGGAGGGCATTCCAGTGATAATTGTAATCCTGTAATCTACACGTGTTTATTTTTCCACAGATTTTATACCCAATGTTAACTGGGGGAGGGTAACAAAAGACTTTATTAACATGATACAAGGATAATTCACACAGTTGACTACTTTTCACTCTGAGACATCAAATCATTAGCATTCTGTTGTTTAGGAAGGTAAGGTGCTCTAGATCACTATCCTAAAGTTAGCCCTTCCCCAGGTGACCTGATACTTACAAAAGAAGGCATGGAAGTACATTTGTATATCCTGACCACCTGTCTGGGTGGCATGGACTTACTAGAATGAGTGATTTTAATGTTAAAGAAATTAACAAGCAATAACTTCCTGAGTTAGGACCTGCAACTACCCTTGTGGATCATCTGAGTAACTCCCAAACTCTCTGACTGTCAGACAAGGTGGAAATGAGCCCATATTTCTCAGGTTCCACAGTTTCTCTCTTGATAAATTGAAGAAATACATTTACTTCTCTACTTAAGTCAACTACATAAAGAAGAAGAAACTTGGTCCATGTGGGCAGGCCATCTCTCAGTGTTAAGGAAGTGCAGATTCTAGCAATAATAATTTCAAATACTAAAACAAAATGCAGTGTATGAATTTACAAAAAGAAATAGCTCTTTCAAACTGCTGATATAAGCAAACCAGAGGCAGTCTTTAATCAAATTACAAAAGGAAGTAATTTATGCAGTCGGTCAGGCTCAAGAATATAGAGTTTATAAAATTTACAGCCTGTCTGCTCTTAAGTTACTCACCCTTCCTCCTACACCAGTCTGAGATGCTAGGAGTCTGAGGCTAGAATTTTTACTACTAAGCAGAACTCCAAACCATTTTTTTTTGTCCCACCTGCCTTCCCTCACTTTCAGCCTGCTCACCAACCACTGGGAACCAGGACACTAAAACTCAGAATGGTTCCAAGACTGAAAGGTTATTCACTCATTCACAGTCTGACAGATTGGAATAAGAGCAAACAAAGACATGGACATCTATCCAATTACAGCGTGACTAGACAGCCACACCAAGAAATGTCATGAATTTCATAACTCCAGATGGCCAGATCCCTTCCGGAAAACATAAGTGTGAATAATCAAGACAATTGCCTCTTCCAGAAAACAGCTCCTTAATTGCAATATCCCATGAGAAAGGGAATTTGCCTGAAATATAAGGTAAAGACTTCAAAATAGCAAGTATAAATACACTAAAGGACATTAAGGTAAAGTGAATTTCCTTAATGAAGATCAGGAAGACACAAACAAGTAGTTGAATGAAATAATATGAGCAATTCAGGGTATAAATATAAGCCTTAACAAAAAAAAAATGGAATCACACACACACACACACACACACACACACACACACACACACAAAGGCTAAACTAAAATAAAAATAGAAATTCAAAACTTAAGAAATCACCTGGAAGCCCCTCTAGGTCCAAGTCTCTACCCTACCCTACGATGGCTCCCTTAATTAAGATATGTGCTTCCCTGCTCCCCTATCCTACCTTCCTGTATCCCAATCATCCCGTTGCCCCAAGTTCTCCCCATCCTACCCTTCTCACTTTTTTCTCCCCATCTCCCCTTACCCCCCTCCCACCCCACCCTTAAGATCCCGATTTTTTGCCTGGCAATCTTGTCTATTTCCCCTACCAAGGAGGATAGCTATATGTTTTTCTTTGGGTTCACCTTCTTATTTAGCCTCTTTAGGATATCAAAATATAGACTCACTGACCTTTATTTGTGGCTAGAAACCAATTATGAGTGAGTACATCCCATGTTCATCTTTTTGGGTCTGTGTTACCTCACTCAGGATAGTATTTTCTATTTCCATCCATTTGCATGCAAAATTTGAGAAGTCATTGTTTTTTACTGCTGAGTAGTACTCTAATGTGTATATATTCCACACTTTCTTCATCCATTCTTCCATTGAAGGACATCTAGGTTGTTTCCAAGTTCTGGCTATTACAAATAATGCTGCTATGAACATAGTTGAACAAATGCCCAGTTAGTTCCTGGGGCAGCTGAAGATAGGGAACCTGAAATGATCCTATCCTATAGCCTTACTGATGAATATTTTGCATATCACCATAGAACCTTCATCTGGCGAGGGACCCACACTGAAACACTGGACTGAGCTCCCAAAGTCCCAATGAGGAACAGAAGGAGGGAGAAGATGAGCAAGGAAGTCAGGACCAAGAGGGGTGCAACCACCCACGGAGACAGTGGGGCTGATCTATTGGGAGCTCACCAATGCCAGCTGGATCGTGACTCGAAAAGCAGGGGATAAACCCGGACTCTCTGAATATGGCGGACAATGAGGGCTGCTGAGAAGCCAAGGACAATGGCACTGGGTTTTGATCCTACTTCTTGTTCTGGCTTTGTGGGGGCCTAGCCAGTTTGGATGTTCACCTTCCTAGACCAGGATGGAGGGGGGAGGACTTCGGACTTTCCACAGGGCAGGGAACCCTGACTGCTCTTCAGACTCGAGAGGGAGGGGGGAGAGGAGGGGGGGGGGGTTAGGAGGGGGGGAGGTTGGGAGGGGGGGAAAGTGGGAGGAGTGGGAGGCTGGGAGGAGGCGGAAATTTTTTTTTCTTTCTTAATAAAAACAAACAAACAAACAAAAAAAAACAAAACTTAAGAAATCAAACAAAAAAACTTGAGAAAAGACTTACCAACAGATTGAGTGAAGTGAAAAAGAATCTCATATCTTAATCAATCACAAAAAAATTTAAATCTAAAATATTCCAGGCACAAAACATCCAGAAATTCTGGGATACTATGGAAATACAAATCATAGAAATACATGGATAAGAGGAGAGAGAGAAATCCAGTTTCAAGACACAGAAAATATTTTAACATTCCTAAAGAAAATATCCAACATCTGAAGAAAGGATAAAAAAAGAGGACATGCTTAGCAAAGTGCAAGAGTAATTCTGCATATGACACAATAAGTAAAACACAAAATATTCGTAACAAAGAAAGTATATCAAAATCTCAAAGAGAAAAAGAACAGGTCACACATAAAGAACCCCCATTAGCATAACACCTAAATTTTCATTGGAGCTTCTGTGATTCAAAAGGGCTTAGAAAGATACTTTACAAACTCTAAAGGATCACAGATGCCTGGGCAGATTACTTTACTTAGGAAAACTATGAAGCATAATTGAAGGAGAAAGAAAATATTTTATGATGTAATAATACTTAAGAAAATTCTGTCCCCAATCTCAACAACCATAGAAAGCACTGTAAGAAAACTGTGAATCTGAGGAGAAAGTTAGCTGTAGCCCAGAAGAGAAAATGATAAATAAATCCAGAACTGTTAATCAAAAGTTACAACTAATAATTGCATAAAAATCACTATAACAAAACAAAAGAAGTTAATGAACACTACTTAATAAAAACTCTAGATTTTAATAATATCAATTCCCTCATTAGAAGATGTAGAAAAAAAGATTGCATTAGGAAAACAGGACCCAATTTTTCTTTGGTCTTTAAGAATGTGCAGCTCAAGAAATAAGACAACTCTAGAAATGTCAGAGACATCTCGCTGCCTGGACAGTCACCCAAAGTTCTGTAGTCTTTGATGGAATTGAAGAATGGATAGATATTTATAGTTTTCCATTGTTATGAAAAAAGATAAAATAGATATAAATATTGTAACTATAATTCTTGCTTTATAACTGTTTTGCTATATGTAATTGTACTATGTTAAAATGAAAGCCTTCTTTTTTGTTTAAACAGAAAAAGGGGAAATGATGGAGGAGGGTCATCTTTCTATCTGTTGCTTTCATTGGTTAAGTAATAAAGAAAACTGCTTGGCCCTAATAGGACAGAAAATTAGGTAGGCGGAGTAGACAGAACAGAATGCTAGGAGAAAGAAAGCTGAGTCAGTGAGTCGCCATGATTCTCCCACTCCAGACAGACGCAGGTTAAGATCTTCCCTGGTAAGCCACCTCATGGGCTACACACATTATTAGAAATGGGCTAGTCCAGGTGCAAGAGTTAGCCGAGAAGAGGCTAGATATAATGGGCCAAGCAGTGTTTAAAAGAAAAAAAAAGAATATGCAGCTCACTACCAAGTACAGTTACTGACTTTAGGCATAAGGATGAGAAAGTGTTCACCAAGCAAACATAACCAATAAACAAGCTGCATAGTTATTTTAATATCTGGCAAAATTAACTTCAAACCAAAACTAATTAGAAAAAAACCTCACTAAGGGAAAAAAATCAACCTAGAAGGCATTAAAATTGTAAACATTTATGCACTAAACACAAGGACACACACATTTATAAAAGAAAATCAGTTATGCCCAGATCATGGAATCCCCCCCCCCAAACCGACTAGGAAACTGAATCCTGTATGTAAAAGCAAAGAACCTTTATTCTTACACAAGTTTGCAAACTCGGACTCTCCATGTATCCATAGTATTGGAGTGTTTGGAGAGTCCCACGCTCAGTTAGGGTTGGGTTTTTATAGTAGCAAAGGTGGGGGTGAGGGATTTCTAAGGTTCAGGACCTCTTTTAGGCTGACATTTTTCTAGGGGTGTCCTGGTGAAAAGCAATGGGTGTGTTTGAGAGGTGATCCTATCTATAATAATCGGAATGTTAAGAATTTACTTTGGATGCTAGGTAGTCTCAGTTTATGATCTTTCTTGGAACCAGGTATTTATTGCCTTAGGGAAATACTAAGACTCAGAGATTGAGCTTGTCATGGCTGGGCCCTACAATCACTTTATCTAAAATCAAATATTTCCCCCATATAGGGATACCAGATAACTTTATATCCCATTCTCACCAATATATAAGACATCAAACAAAAATGTATGGGGAAACACTGGAGTTAATAACTTCACAAATCAAATAGACCAAATAGATATCTATAGGACATTCCACCAAAACACTAAGGAATATACTTTTTCTCATTAGCTCATGTACTTTTCATTAAAACTGACCACTTATTGTAACACAAACAAGTCTCAATAGAGAGAAAAAATAGAAATTACACCCTGCATCCTCTCTGATTAGTATGGTTTTTAAATCTAATTATTACCAACAATAAAAATGGGAATAAGGGTACAAACCAATAGAAGTTAAACCACTCACCAAATAAAAATTGGGTCAACAGAGAAATCAAGAAGGAAATTTATATATTTTTAGAGTTTAATGAAAATAAAAAAACAGCATACAAAATTTATAGGGAGCAATGAAAAAAGTTGTTTGAAGCAAATTCATATCACTAGGTGCCTACATAAGAAACTAGAGACATCACCTAACAGTAACTTAAAGATACATTTGAAAGCTTAGAAAATCAAGAAGAAACAAGACCAAAATATAAGGCAGAAGAAATAATTAAACTCAAAACAAAAATTAATGAAATAGAAAAAAGAAAACCAATACAAACAACAATGAATCAAAGAAACACAGACATGACTCATTGTAAAAACAAAACAAACGACAAAAAACTAAACAAGTTAAAAAACTCTGTATTAAAATTTGCTAAGAGGACAAAGGGGATCCAAATTACCAAAATGAAAAATGAGATATCTCAACAAATACTAAGGAAATTCAGAAAATCATTAGCTCGTTCTTCAAAAGTAAATAATTCACCAAACTGACAAACCTAGTGAGTGAATTTCTTGATACCTATAACTTGGCAAAGTTAAATCAATATGATATACACAATTTAAGAAAGCCCATGAAACCTAGTGAACAAAAAGCTGTAATTACAAACCTCCACACTCTTCCCTCCCCCCCCCCAAATTGCCCAGAGAAATAGAAGGATGAATTTAGTGATAATCACTACCAGATTATCGGAGAACTAATTTCTATCCTCAAGTTATTCCATATACTAAAAATGAAGAAAAATTTACATCTTTTCAAAACTACTTTTACCATGACAATAAAACAGCAAAAATACTCAATTATAAAAAAAATAAAAATATATACAATTATCCTATAAGAACATAGATGCGTAATTTTTCAATAAGATACTTAAAATATTATTAGCCATGATCAAGTTGGCTTCATTCCTGAGATGCAAGGATGGTTCAAGTCATGTAAATCTATAAATGTAATCCAGCACAAACACAGAAAACAAAACAGCAACTAGATGATTATCTCATTTAATGTAGGAATATCCTTTGCCAAAATCCAACAAGCCTTCATGAAAAAAGTCCTAGCGAGGGACATACTTCAACATAATAAAGTCAGCTTATGACAAACTCACATCCAATATTATTTCAGAGAAAAACTCAAAGCATCTACTAAAACCAAAAATCAAGAAAGAAGGAATAGGAAACAGGCACACTGCCTCTAACCTTCTCTTCCAGATTTTGTTCACCCTCTTAGGACCCTATGTCTCAAATTCCTTCTGTACACTAAGGACACTGAGATTTCATTTTCTCTCATGAGAAAAACCACAGGGACTGAGTTGGCCTCTACTCATTGCCTTTCCCTAACTTCTAGTCCTTTTTACTTCGGTTAGTCTTACATGATTCACCTTTTATAGGTTTGGTGAGAGTCCTTGGCTGTGGTTTTGGGTGTATGTTTCCGGTTTCCTGGACATTCGAATAGTTTTCACTAAATCAATTTCACAAAACTTCCTTTAGACTGAGTGGACACATATTTGTCAAGTGTTTAGAACTCCATATTCATGGAACAGAAATGCAGCAAATATGCCTTATTTTTATGTTGCCACATAAACCTGATCAATAAAACAACACAATTCCAAGAACAGAAAAAGAACAACTAAAGTATGTTCAGTGTTCATACCTATTCCATATAGAAATTCAAGTCCTAGCTGAAACAATAAAATAACTAAAAGAGATCAAGGGAATGCAAATAATAAAGGGTAAAGGCAAAATATTCTTATTTGTAGATGTTACAATTGTGTACATACAAACCCTAAACATTCCATCAGAAACTCCCACAGATGTTAAACACTTGCAGGAAACTAGCACGGTACCAAAACCAGTAACTTTCTTGTATGACATGTACTTAAAAGGAAAGGGAAAGGCTACCTTTCACAATAACCTCAAAAAGAAAAAAAAATCTTAGAATAGCTATAGACAAGTAAATGAAAGACTTATTCACAGAGTTCCGCCTGCCTCAGCTTCCCAAGTGCTGGGATTAAAAGCATGTACCACCACTGCCCAGCACAAAAGACTTTTATAATGAAACTTTAAAGACAATGAAGAACAGTGACCTGAGCTAATGGGAATTCTCTGACTCCAGAATCATAGCTGGGAAACCAGCATAGGATTGGATTAGGTCCTCTGAATGTGGGTGACAAGTTGTGTGGTTTGGGCAGTTTGTGGGGCCACTGACAGTGGGGTCAGGATTTAGCCCTTGTACATGAACTGGGTTTTTGAACCTATTCCCTGTGGAGGGATACCCTGCTCAGGCTAAAGACAGGCTAGAGGGCCTTGGTCCTGCATCAGTGTGTTGTGACAGACCTTTGCTGACACCCCTTTGGAAGGCCTTACCCTTTCTAAGGAGTGGATGGGGGTGGGTGGGGAGAAAGTGTTTGGGAGGAGAAGGAAGAGGAGAGGATTAGGATTGGTATGTAAAATAAAAAAAAAAGATTGTTTTAAATTAAAAAGTCATTGAAGAAAGAGATTGAAGAGGGTACCAGAACATGGAAATGTATAAATGGATTACAGGATTAATATTGTTCATGACTATTTACCAAAAGCAATCTACAGATTCAATACAACAGCCATTAAAATTCCTCCACAATTCTTCACAAAAACCCAAAAGAACAATGTTCAGCTTCATAAGAATACACAGAAACAAATTTATCTAAAATAAACCAACAATAAGAGGAGGCAGCAGGCGTTACAATCCTAAACTGCAAGTTTGATCAGAGCTATTGCAATATAAACAGCATTGTATTGACATCAAAACAGACACACTGATTAACAGAATCAAGTTGACATCCTAGACATAATTTTATACATTTATAGATACCTTTTTTTTTTCTTTTGGTTTTTCGAGACAAGGTTTCTCTGTAGCTTTAGAGCCTGTCCTGGAACTAGCTCTTGTAGACCAGGCTGGCCTCGAACTCATAGAGATCCGCCTGCCTCTGCCTCCCAAGTGCTGGGATTAAAGGCATGCACCACTGTCACCTGGCACCATTGTTTTTCTTTACAAAGAAACCAAAGACACACTATAGAAAAGAACCTTTTTAACAAGTGGTTCTGGCAGAACTAGATTGCTACAGGTTGAAGAATGAAAATAGATCACGATATACTACTCTACACAAAACTCAATTCCATATAGATCAAGAACCTTAATATAACACCAGATACCCCGAATATGATAAAAGAGGGTATACACACTTTAATTCATTAGCACAGGAAAAATCTTCCTAAACAGTACCCTGCTAACATATGAAGATCAATGACTAATAAATTGAACCTGGTGAAGCTAAAAATCTCCTGTATAGCAAAAGATAAACATCACCTGGGCAAAGTGAGAGCTTAAAGAATGGTAAAAGAAAAAACTTTTCCTTTTAATAGAGGGGTATATATTTGACTAAAGGTTAGCGCATAGAAAAATTATAAAATTGAACATCAAAAAAAACCAACTTATTTGAAACGAGGCAGTTCTAAACAGATCTCTTAAAAAATGAAACACAATTGACTGAGAAATAATTTTAAAAGGCTCAACTCCTTCAGTACTAGGGAAATCCAAATTAAAACTACCTTAAGATTTCAGCTCACCACAGTCAGAATGGCCAAGATCAAGGAAACATGTAAGTTTTATACTAGTGAGGATGCAGAGAGATGAGACATTTGTACCTTACTCATGGAAGTGAAATACAATCATGATGGAAATCACCATGGAGAGTCCTCAAAAAGATGAAAATAAATCTAACACAAGGTCCAATTCCACTCTTTCAATAGTGCTGGATAGTTTTATGTCAGCTTGACACAAATTAGAGTCATCATAAAGGAGGGAAACCCAACTGAAAAGATGTTTCCAGAAGATCCAATTGTAAGACATTTTCTTAACTGGTGATTGATGGGGGAAGGGTGGGACCATCCCAGGCTGATAGTCCTGGGTTCTAAACGAAAGATGGTCAAGCAACTGATAATAAGCAAGCCAACAAGCAGCACCCTTCCATGGCCTCTGTATTAGCTTCTGACTCCACATTCCAGCCGAGTGAGTTTTTGTCCTGACTTCCTTTGGTGATGGAATCTGATGAGGAAATGTAAGCCAAATAAACCCTTTTTTCTCCAACTTGCTTTTGATTATGGTCTCTCATTATACCAATAGAAACCCCTACTAGGACAGAAATATATACAAAGGAGCTAAATCTTATTACAGAGATTCTTGATCATCCATCTTCACTAATACTCTCTTCATAATAATCAGAATTTGGAAACAGCTTAGATGTCCATCAACTCATGAATGTCCAATGAAAATGTGGTACATTTATAAAATGGGATATTATTCAAAATTTCTAAGGAAAAAAATGAGACTTGTATGTAATTGGAAGGAGCCAGAAACAAAAGAGTAGATCTCCCAAAGATTAGGAAAAAATATGTTATAAAGGCATAGAGGGGACCACCAGTTTGTTGTAGGGAGGCTGCTTGTTCATTTCCCAGCTTCCCAGACTCTTGAAATAACCACTCAGAAACTCTATTAATTAAATCAATGCTTGGCCCATTAGTTCTAGCGTCTTATTGGCTAACTCTTTTT
>NC_022031.1:28872190-28883058 GCF_000317375.1 Microtus ochrogaster
CTCTTGGCTATGGGAAATAGACAAAATTGCCTGGGAGAAAATTGGGATCTTGGGGGTGGGGTGGGAGGGGGGGTAAGGGGAGATGGGGAGAGTTAAGGCAGAAGGGGAGGATGGGTGGAACTTGGGGAAAAAGGAGGATTGGGATACAGGAAGGTTGGATAAGGGAGCACGGAAGCACAATTCTTAGATAAGGGAACCACCTTAGGGTTGGCAAGAGCCTAGAACCTAGAGTGGCTCCCGGGAGCCCAAGCCGAGGTCCCCATTTAGTTCCCTGGACAGTGTGGCTAACTCTTACATATTAATTTAACCCATCTCCATTAATCTGTGTATTGACACGAGGCAGTGCTTTCCTGCAAAGTTTCAGCATGTCTGTCTCTGGAAGTGGCTCCATGGCTTCTCCTCTCTCTGCCTCCTTTCTGCCAGCATTTAGTTTAATTTTCCCTGCCTATTTCTATTCTACCTGCTTAAGGCAGTTTCTTTATTTACCACTGGTATTCACAGCATACAGAGGGCGATCCCACATCATACATACACCAAAAGAATTCAAAAAAGTCTCTATATTATGAGGAGACAATGCACAAACTAGACATCACATGCTACTAAGTAAAACTTTTAATAAGAAATGGGTTCCACATTTTGAGTCATTGGTGCAAGTCATCTCATAAGCCTCCTGGAAGACAATATTATTGCCAATGCTATTGATTATACTCCACAACCTGATGGTAAGACTCTATTGATAAAATACCACATACTTATGCTGTCTAAGATGATTAAATAAAGGTCATGCCCATCTAGAAGCTTCAGTCCTATAAAGAATTTCTGGAAGGTACTATACTTGATACAAGAAATGAAAACCATTCTTCAATATCACCTAACTATGAACTCTGAGAGCACTTATAAGTGTCCTGACTGCAAGAAATATTGGTTGTATAGTGACACAAATGTTATGGAAGTAGGCAATTGCTTTTTAAAGTTGGATGTAAGACCCATTCTATTATATGGTAACCCAAACTGACACTGGTAATGGCGCATGAACCTGAGGGTAGGTAGACAATGTGTCAAGTTGAAAATCCACTTCTATAATTCTGCTAGGTGAGCACAGCAATAAAATGCCTCCTAGTGACTTATTGTCATACCCATTACTCACAGAAACTTCTATTTTCAATAGATGGTTATTAACACATATATTCATAACTAGACAATATGCAGAGAATAAGAGACCTTGTTGTATTCATCCATTAGTTAGATGTTTCATCATACTTTTTGCCTCAAGACTCAGTGATCTTTATGTAAGGGGAGATAGAACAATTTTAAGATCCAGAGATGGTAGCCAAGTCTATGGAAACAATTTTTCAGACACATGAGGACTGAGCACATATGGACTCAAAGAACCTGTGTCAGATGCACAATACTTGTACCTGTTCTGGTAACACAGAACAAAAAAACAGTATGGAAAAGTGGTGACAAAGGCCCACCCTGAACCAAGAAGCTATTTGAAATTGATACCATTGGGAGAAGGAACTCTGTTTTCTCCAGTGGAGTGATACTTACTATATAACCACACTCCAAAGCAGTTCTCACGTTCAGGAAGAGTTGGCATAAAATAAAGCATAAAACAGCCTCCATGATATTTATGCAATTTTCTCTTTGGAATTTTACTTTTATCTATATTTCCTAAAGGAGGTATAGGAAGTTTGTTTGGTAGGGAAGAGACTAATAATTTGAGAGAAGTTAAGGGAGGAAAAGAATACCAGCCAAAGTTTTTTGTGAAAAAATGTGATAAGAAATATCACATTTATGAGAAAATGACTGTTATTGAATGATAATTGTGAAAACATTTCTCCCCAAATGTTTAGGTAGAATTCACCCCTACCAAAAGTACATCTTCCAGCATCTACAGCATATGGAGCTATCCCCAGATGTACTTTACATAACAATTGAATTTGCTGGAATCAAGCTTTCAAGGGTAACCTCAATGAATAACTTTTCCTTCAATGTTCACAATTATTCAGTAATGATTCAGTTTATAGTTGATGTTTAAGTCTGAAGGTGAATGCTTTTGATTACATTTAAAATGTTCTGTTACAATTTGGAGACAAATATCGACTCATATTGTTGATATTCCCCATGAGTCAAGCCTTGAAGGTACTGGTACTGAGAGTTAAACTTTGCTTTTTCTGAAGCAATAGTCTTTACACTCTATTGTCTGTTAGTACATATTTCAGTGCTCCCTATGACTTACAGAATAAGCATAGGCTCCCAAAGCAACTTTTATCCTCATGTGTGGATGCTTAACCAAGAGAGAGCTCATCAAACATTTCTACCTCAGTGATGTGCCATTTGTTGAACAAGAGCTATAGCAAATTCTAAATCACTGCCACTCTAAAATTTATAGAATGTGTATCCTCAGATATATCTAAATCTGATTGGGTTTTTTTTGCTCTTTTACATGGAGTGAGTAATGAATATTGTTGTGGGGCATTGTTACTGATATATTTGGTTTGCTTTGTTTTTGAGAAAAAAATTCACGTAGCCTCAGTAAACCTTGAATGTAGCTGAGAGTGACTTTAAATTGATCCCTATGCTTATATTTTCCATGTACTGTGATTGCACCAACACTTCTATAATAGATGATGGTTAACCCTGATTGTCCACTTGATTAGGCTGAGAGATACCTTGTTGATTAGCAAGGCACATTTCTGCGTATTGTCTATTGTAGTGGCATTTCAAATGTATTTGAGTAAATAAAGACTGCCTGAAGTTCTGAGTGTTAGAGTCCCACTGGTCAGCCTTATAGTCCAGATTATAGTAACACACACCTTTAAACACAGAAGCCACAATCACACTCACATTTAATCCCAGTAGCCACCCTAGTTGCCATAGAAATCAGGTGGTGCATGCCTTTAATCCCAGTGGTGCATTCCTTTGATCCCAGCCCTAACAAGGAATATAAAATGGGAGAGACAGCTCTCAGAGAATAGTCTCCTACTGAGATTTCAGGAGGGAGAACTGCCATTTAGTACTGAAGTTGACGTGAGAGCCATTGGCTGGCTATTTTGTTTTTCGGATCTTCAGGTTGAATCCAAATTTAGCACCCTGGGTTTTTATTAATCGGGCCTCAGTCTATGACAGTGTTTTCAAGAGAATTAGCATGGATGAGAGCAACTGTGTGGGAACATTATACCTTGAATGTACAGGCTGCCAAACACTCAAGGGGTCATGAAAGAATAAAAGGACTGATAAGATAGTCAGTCAGTACACACCTTCTGCCCTTTACTGCAGATTCATTTATTCCAGTAACTCTACATGAAGTAGCTATGTCTTCACCCTGAGACCAGGACTAGATAATTGCAAACCATCTTTCCGAGGCTTTATTTCCTCAACTGAGTAGCTGCCAGGTGCCCTGCTTCTCTAGGGTACGTATACGCTACTAGGTTTGTTCATCTGGAGAATTCTGGCTAATGTGAAATATAAGAATAGCATACAATGTTCAAAGTCTTGCTTAGTCAAGATTCGTCTGTTATCTTATCAAACATTAACGCCTACTAGTATGGCAATTCTATGGTGTCATTATGTCATTCCTCCAGTTTAAAATGTGAAGTGCCATTTGCTTTGGAAGGCCATGGCTCACTTGAAGATAAATTATTATGCTTTACTTTAGTTTTTGAAAAAAATCATTAATAGCTATAAAATGATATAACATTTGCAACTAGGGGTAAATAAAACATTGACCCTTAAAAAGAGAGGATTTTAGACTCATTTTGGTAATTGCCAACCATTGTTGGCAATTGGCAGCTATGAAGCATTATCTTCACAATTATCTGGGCATGCTCAGTTTCCCATTGGGATTCATGCTATAGTCATGTTTAATAAAAATATGCATGCTGTGATTCTCAGCTTCAATATCTACTGAAGTAGCTTCCACTTAATTTTTATTTCAATGAACTAAATATCTATTACTGTGAATTAAGGCTCTATTAATTTACTTTGTTGAACAGCATACTTCTACACATTTAGAGACTTAAAAATTATACAGACTTGCTATTAAGTCCCAGTCTATAAATCAGACGCAGCGGTTGACTTGACTAAACTCTTATAAAGAGGATTTGAAGAACAATTCTACACTTGCAATGTCATTGAGCTTACTAAAATAATTCTGGGACATCTTATTGTAAGACTGAAGTTTATAGGCTGTTTTGATTTCTCCCTCTCCCTCTCTCTCTCTCTCTCTCTCTCTCTCTCTCTCTCTCTCTCTCTCTCTTGAAAAGACAAAGGAAATAGCCTTAAGGAAGTCCAATGTAATTGAGACAAAATATTTTCCTAAAATATTTCATTCTATATTCCCCCTCCAAGTTCAACTCCAGCAGTGACATTTGTCCTCAAGACCTTTCCCAGATTATGTACTTCTCGTCCTGTCCCTTCTGCTGCAAGGAGGAAAATGGCACCAGCTTTGAAGTAATTGTGTAGTGTGCTCAGATCCAGTCAGCAAACTTACTGCCTAAGACCAACATAGAAACACAAATGTAAGGCTCATTTAAAAAATTGATAGATTTGAGAGAAGTAGAGAAGACATGCTCAGAAATGTTTGTAAAATTATGTCTACCATGTATAGTGTATATATATATGCATGTGTGTATGTTCAGACATATAAATACATATTTACGTATATATAAACATATATTTATATAATATTTATATTCCTAAATATAACTAATTTAAGTTTAGTCTGTATAATTCTATTTTTATGTATGATTACAGGCACTGAACAACAAATTAGTGTGTTTTTCTCTGAGGAAGACCACCTCTCTTGTTATTGGCTTTCTATGGTTGCCTACATTTTTCAGTGGGTAGGAGTGAGATCCCACAGCCTTTTCTCCATCCAGTTTGTCATGCCCCTTGGTATCATCCTTGTTCAGTTCATGTTTGGGCAAATATGTTGGTGATGCTTTATAGCTATAGCTTCTGATTTTACTAGGAGACACATCCCACAGAAACCTTGTAATCATCTCGATCTTATAACTTATCTGTACACACTTCCATAATGTGCCCTGAGTCATACAGTAATGACTGTTTTGTAGATGTATCCACTGGAAATGGGCTCCAAAATTCTAAATTTTAGTTGGTTGTGGTTTTCTGCAGTGCTCTTCATTTGTTGTAAGGAGAGATTTCCTCAAAATGTGAAGACTTCATTTATCTATGGATTTAAGATCAAACATTTACAGAATATTATTATTAGGAATTACAATGGTTTAATAAAGTAGTGGTAGATTCTCCCTCCTCCAATAACAAAGACTTCATAAGCACTGAGTCATTACCTAGGTAAGATGTTGTCTTCTGAAATACTTCCACATTGCCTGATGTAAAGTTCCAATAACCATCTTACTTCCACTGTCTTATTTCATTGTATCACCTAGGACTTCTACTATATAAACTGGTAAATTCCCTAGAGGCTTTAGGTGGTATTTGTGTTTTGAATAAAACATGTTTTTGAAAACCTGTTATAAGAGAAAAAAATAAACAAATAAACAGAATCATACACTAATGTGTAGCTAGCTGCATGGAATCACACCTGATGGAGATGTATAATCAACTCCTGAGATGGCTAAGGCCTGACCTATGCTATGATCATATCATATGCTGCCTGCATATACGTGAACCTATGGGCAGTGCCCACCTTGCAATCCGGGATTGGCAGCCCATGCCTACTTAAGGGTTGGGAGAGGTTTGCCCGAGGAAAGAGAGAGAAGAGAGGGAAAGAGAGAGGGGAAAAGAGAGAGAAAGTGAATCAAGTCCTGGAATAAACTGCAGTGAGAAGAGCTCCGGTGGTCGTGTCATCCTTGCTGGACAAGGGTGGCCGTGACACTAATGAATGGTAGTAAATCTCAAATCACATCTAAATGGATCTGATGATCACTGGTATACTTTAGAGCATCCTGATTCCACATGAAACTTAGTAAAATAGTAGTGAAATTTCTAGAAAAATCTTTAAAAGTCTCTAAAGTAGTGACAAGTTCAATTATTTTAAAAAAATAGGTTTATTGACAAAGATGCCACATCTATTGTAATAAGGTCCATTTTTGTCACTTCAAAATAAGTTAGTTTAGAAAATGGTGTTATCTATATAGATAAGCTAAAAATGTTAATGCGTATGAATTTCAGGGTATCTTAAAAGCTTATATTTTGTAAATAATATCTCACACTCAATAAAATGCATCATCTGCCTTAGCTTCTTTATATCCAGATTAAATTTCATACATAAGTGTTGCCAAAACTAAAATAATGACTTTAACCATATATTTGTTACTATTCTAGATGCTAATACTATGTATTTCAACACAAAGGAGAAAGGGTTTATTCTACTTCTAAATTAAAAGCTATACAGTTCACCATGGCAGGGAAATAATGGTGGCAGGAGGCCAGCTGGTCACAATGTGTCTTGATTCATCAATCAGACAGAAAACAAGAAGTAGAGCAGGGCTATAAACTTAAGCACCAATGCTAATGGCCTGCTTCCCCCATCAAGGATCCACCTCTATATGCTTCTCAACCTTACAAAGTGCTCTTACCAGCTGGAGAACAAGAATTGAAACACACAGACCCATACGGAACATTTTTCATTCAAACCACAGCATTATATACATTCAGACGTTTACAGATTGTTAGAATGATAATACTGTCAGTCATACTCACTAAAGATATTACATGATGTATTCCAATAATACTTTATGTCTAGAGAAAAACTAAGCACAAGAAATTTTTTTCTGCCTCATTACTATAACGAAACAGTAATTTATTTATAGCATATGGAAAGCATGGTACATGGTTAGAAAAAAAAAAAAAGAAAAGAAAAAGCTTGACAAAGTGTTAAGGTCCAGTCATGTGCAAACGGGATTTAGTTTAAAAACTAACCCAAAAGGATTTTGCAATACAAAACAACAATGTGAAATGAAAATTCTAAGAAACTGCATATATTATGTAAAAGAATGAAACAAAATTTGCTATTTTGACCTTTTGAATATAACTTTCACATGTGTCCACTATTTTTTCATTTATTTATTTCAGCCTTAGGTGTATAAAATAACCATTAAAATAGGAAACAAGCAAACACAATGTAGGGGTACTATGTGCAAAGTTTGATATAGCAGTAATCTTTCATAAATTAAAGTCTAAAGGTTAAAAGGAATATAAAATGCAAGAGAGTTAAAAAGCAAAAGAAAAAGTGGACTGTGGGTTGCTTGGAGAAAGCCATTATTTTAATGTCTGCTCCTATCAGTTATGTTTAGCTTATGAAATGTACAGCTATCATACAAAACAAGTTTATAATGACAAATACAACAAATGTTTACTCAGGGGTTACTTTTTACCTAAAGTTTGTAGCTAGGAAGACCAGAGGATTGTCATCAGAGAAAGACAATAGGATCTAGATTAATACTTTTTCCAATAAACCAACAAAATACATCTAAATCAGAAGTCATCACTGCCAACGTAAATTAACTTCAGGCAGTAGGTATTTCAATAGATAATAAGCAGGATGGATCTGAGGCCAGAGTTATGATGCTCAGATGGAAACTGTGATCAAAACACTGAATGGCCAGGAGGCTTGGTCAAAGATAGAGGCAGAGGAGGTCTCTTCAAATACGCCATCAAAGGCAAATAGTCTTTGAGCTTTGCAGGGAAAATTCTAAGCTGGCACGTGTAAGGGAATTATAGCAAGGGCCATCTGCTTTTCCCTCCCTTATAATAAACTGTTACTTTCACAGAGCCTGACTTAGTTACTTATGAGGCGTTGATGTGAAATGATCATATTTTCAGTTAAGGTACTTATTAACAGCTAAAATCAAAATCAACCTGTGAACTTCATCTCAATCTCCCAATCTGGCCTTATCTTTCTCTGTCCGCTGTGTTCTTTAAAAAAAAAAAAAAAAAAAAAAGTTATTGCATTTTTGTCTTCAGTGAAGAGTCAAGAGGGATAACACAGATTATAAATTTCAAAACACAAAAAACCAAAACAAAAACAAAGAGTCAGAATCAGAAAACTACATCCACAGAAAGAACCACTAAACTAAGTGATACATTCTATTACCGTAGTCCTCCACCAGCAAAATAAACAAATGCTACTCTTATGGACTGAAAATAAAATGTAATTCTATGTATTTAGTATTCCATGACTGTCTGATATTTGCCACTGTAATCCCCTTATGAGTGAAAAAATGCAAATAATAGATTCATCTTAGATAAAAACATTTGGTTTATTATCCTTGTTGTCTCTTTCACTGTAACAGCTGATCCCAGCAGATGTTGGAATTTTTTTTTTTTGTGATGGATTGCAAACTTCTGTATAAACCTATCATCAAGCGCTCTATATTTGCATTGATATTTCGTTTTTTCCCTTACTTTTTGATTGGAATGATATTACTATTATATTCAGTTTTTATTGAACATCCACATGAGTCTATCACACAGCTGCATGATGGAAAAATGCATTTCAAATGCTATATAGATATTTGACTATTTTAAATAGCAAAGGTCCCTTAATTTGCATTTAATACATTATTACCTATGAAGTGTTTTGTCTAGTCTTGCATGGTTATCTATTTCACAAAACTGGATCAATTTTAATGACTCCACTAACTCTCAATATCTTCATTTAGAAAATGAACAAAAAAAATCATTGTTTTAGATAGTTAAAAAAACATGAAAATAAGCCTTGGCAGAAGGATTGGTCATTTCTGTAGACTGTGAATACAGATGAAAATAACAGACATGTAGATAAAATCCAGATGTTACTGCTTTCTTAGAAAAATATTTCCAGGCCAAAAATTTTTTAGGTATAAAGAAAAATATTTCTCAGTGAAAGGAAATATATATCTATGATAATACTCATAGAGATATTTACCATGTAAGCATCAAAGGCACACTGATACCAAATCAGACCAGATGTAATAAGGCTGCTTGTTTGTTTCCCGGCCACCCAGCACCTCAGACCAAAAATAATCAAATAAAACAGTATTAATTAAATCACTGCTTGGCCTATTAGCTCTAGCTTCTTATTGGCTACCTCTTACATATTAATGTTACCCATTTCTATTAATCTGTGTATCGCCATGAGGCTGTGGCTTACTAGAAAAAGTTCTGGTCTTCTGTGTCCGGCAAGGCTACATGGTTTCTCTCTTGACTCTGCATCTCTTCTCCCAGCATTCAGTTTAGTTTTTCCCACCTACCTAAATTCTGCCCTATCAACAGGCCAAGACAGTTTCTTTATTCATTAATGGTAATCACAGCATACAAAGGGGAATCCCATGTCACAGACCACTCTTGCTATCAACAAAGCTCCTACCAGCAACCTTCATATATTATTTTGAACACTCACATTGACCCCACTTGTCCATAAATAGACATTGCCCTGTGGATTCTTAACAAGAGATTTTCAAGAAATAAGTACTTATGTTATTTTGTTGTAGTTAATGGAGGTCATTTATTTTCCATTATATTTCTCCTCTTATGAATATACTGATTTTATATATATATGTAGTGCTCTGAAATGATTAGTTGTGTCCCTACCCAAATTCCTAGATGAAGATCTAGATGTCAGTATGATAGTATTGAAGCAAGCATCGAGGAGGTTACTATGTCTTAACAGCTCCACCCCTTAGAACAAGATTATTGGAGCCTTCTCCCTCATGAACACTGATGCAAAAATACTCACTAAAATACTGGCAAATTGAATCCAAGAATACATCAAAAAAATCATTTGCTATGATCAAGTTGGCTTTATTCCACAGATGCAGGGATGGTTCAACATATGAAAATCTATCAATGTAATTCACTATATGAATAAACTGAAAGAAAAACCCATATGATTATCTAATTAGATGCTGAAAAAGCATTCAACAAAATCCAACATCCCTGTATGATCAAGGTATTGGAGAGACCAGGGATATAAGGAATATATCTAAACATAACAAAAGCAATATACAGCAAGCTGACAGCCAATATCAAATTAAATGGAGAGAAACTCAAATTATTCCACTAAAATGAGGAATAAGACAAGGCTGTCCACTCTCTCCATATTTATTCAACATCATTCTTGAAATTCTAGCCAGAGCAATAAGACAACAAAAGAAGATCAAGGGGATACAAATTGGAAAGAAAGAAGTCAAACTTTCACTAATTGCAGATGACATGATAGTATGCATAAGTGACCCCATGAATTCTATGAGGGAACTCCTACAGCTTATAAACACCTTCAGTAATGTGGCAGGATACAAGATCAACTTAGAAAAAAAAATCAGTAGCCTTTCTGATACAAATGATAAAGAGGCTCAGAAAGAAATCAGAGAAACATCACTATTCACAATAGCCAAAAATAACATAAAATATCTAGTTGTAACATCAATCAAACAAGTGAAAGACCTGATTGACAAGAACTTTAAGTCTTTGAAGAAAGAAATTGAAGACGATATCAGAAAATGGAATGATCTCCCATGCTCTTGGATAGTAGGATCAATATAATCAAAATGGCAATCCTACTAAAAGCATCATACAAATGCAATGCAATCCCCATCAAAATTCCAACACAATTCTTCATAGACCTCAAAACAACAACGATCAACTTCATATGGAAAAACAACAACAACAACAACAAAAAAAAAACAGGATAGCCAAAACAATCCTGTATAATAATGGAACTTCCTGATGATCTTCCCTGAAATCAAGGTCTCTTATAGAGTTGCAGTAATGAAAACAGCCTGGTATTGGCATAAAAACAGATAGGTGAGCTGGGCGGTGGTGGCGCACGCCTTTAATCCCAGCACTCGGGAGGCAGAGGCAGGCGGATCTCTGTGAGTTCGAGACCAGCCTGGTCTACA
>NC_022031.1:28883158-28889242 GCF_000317375.1 Microtus ochrogaster
TTCGAGACCAGCCTGGTCTACAAGAGCTAGTTCCAGGATAGGCTCCAAAGCCACAGAGAAACCCTGTCTGAAAAAACCAAAAAAAAAAAAAAAAAACAAACAAAAAAAACAAACAAAAAACAGATAGGTGGACCAATGGAATGGAATTGAAGACCCAGATATCAATCCACATACCCACAAACATTTGATTTTTAACAAAGAAGCAACAAATATAAAATGAAAAAAAAAGAAAGCATATTCAAAAAACAGTGCTGTTATAATGATGTCAGTGTGTAGAAGAATGCAAATATATGCATAACTATCCCCATTCACAAAATCCAAGTCCAAATGGATTAAAACCTCAATATAAATCTGACCACATTGAGCCTGATAGAAGAGAAAGAGGGAAGTAACCTTCAATTCATGGACATAGGAGACCACTTCCTAAATATAACACCAGTAACGCAGACTTGAGAACAACAATAAATAAATGGGACTTCCTCAAACTGAGAAGCTTCTGTAATGCAAAAGACATAGTCAATAAGACAAAAAAGGCAGCCTACTGAATGGGAAACCAACACCCCACCACATCAGACAGAAGATTGATCTCAAAAATACGTAAAGAAATTAGGCATCAAAATATCAGATAATCCAATTAATATATTAAAAAATGGGGTACGGAACTAAATAGAGAATTAGCAACAGAAAAATCTCAAGTGACCAAAGGACACTTAAGGAAATGTTCACCATCCTTCGTCATCAGAAATATGCAAATCAAAACAATTCTGAGATACTATCTTATACCTGTCATAATGGCTAATATCAAAACACCAGTGATAACTTATCCTGGAGAGAATGTAATGTAAAGAGAAGACTCTTCCATTGCTGGTGGGAATGCAAACTTTTACAACCACTCTGGAAATCAACCTACTGCAAGTCCCAGTAATACTATTACTCTTGGGCATATACCCAAAGGATGTTCAGCCATACTTTAAGGGTATTCAACTATATTCAATGAAGCATTATTTGTAATAGCCAGAACTGTGAAATAGCTTACATGCCCCTCAACTGAAGAATGGGTAAAGAAAATGTGGTTCATTTATACAATGGAATACTAGTCAATGGTTAAAAAATTAAATATTGAAATTTGCAGGCAAATGGACAGAACTAGAAAAAATCATCCTGAGAGAGGCAACCAAGTACCAGAAATATGAGGATGGCATGCTCACTCATAGGTGAATACTAGCTGGAAAACAATGAATAATGAGCCATGACCCCAGAGAAGGTAAGAAACAAGGAAAACCCTACGAGAAACACACATAGATCCCAATAGGAAGGGAAAATAGGCAAGTTCTGCCGAGAAAAATGGGAGCATAGGGGTGCAGGGGAAAGGGAATGCAGAAGGAAAGGAGGAGGGAAGAAGGGAAGGGGAAAGGAGATCCTGAAGAACTGGATAGTCGAGATGAGAGAAGGACAGAGTTGGAGAGCAAGGAATGAGATATCTTGACTGAGGGAGCTGCTATGGGGCTAGCATGAAATCTGATATGAGAGAAATTCCCAGGAATATAGAATGATGACCCCAGCTAAGATCTTAAGTAATAGTGGAGAGGTCTCAACTGGTCTTGGCCTGTAGTCATATTGATGACTATCTTAAATATCATCAAAGAACCTACATCCAGCAGCTGATGGAAAAAGCTGCAGAGATCCACAGCGGAGCACTGGGCTGAGCTCCCAACACCTGTAGGTCAAGACCGTGATGGAGATACACACTGATACAGTTTACCTGAACTAACGGAAGCCTAAAAACTCTGGCCTGACAACAAGGGAACCAGCATAAGACCAAACTAGAACCTCTGAATGTGGGTGACAGTTGTATAGTAGGGACAGACTGAGGGGCCCCTGGCTTTAATCCCTACTGCCTGTTCTGGGGTTTTGGAACTCATTCTCTCTGGAAGAAAATCTTGCTCAGCCTAGGTATAGTGGGGAGAGCTTTGGTCATGCCTCAAAGCTATGTACTAGACTTTGCTGATTCCCCATGGGAAGACTGACCCTCTCTGAGAAGAGAATGGGGGTTGGGATAGAGCATGGTTGTGGGGGAGGGAGTGAAAATTGGATTTGGCATGTTAAATAAGAGACGACAGTTTTTTAAAAAATAAATTAAAACAAAAAAGAATAAGATTATTATCTCAAAAATTAAACAAATGATGGTTGACTGCATTCACGCTGTGAGGATTTAGTGAGGAGACAGATCCTGTACACTGTTTTTTCATTGATTACTTCTCTCTAGAACAGTAAGCAATCAATTTCTGTTGTTTGTAAGTGAATAGTCCAAAGGTATTCTTGTTGCTGTTGTTGTAGCTGTCTAAAAAGACAGAGTTAGATTAAATGACTAATGAATTTATCATAAAATTACAAGAAGTTTGCAAATATCAATCATGTAAACAAGGCAAGTTCATGTGTTGAAAGTCATGGAGAAAGTAATGTCGTATAATCTATAAAGGAATAAAATTAATGTGTTTAGGCCAGTCCCTCATTATTCACAGACTAAGATCTAGAGCTGG
Organism: Microtus ochrogaster; assembly: GCF_000317375.1. Taxonomy (NCBI): domain Eukaryota; kingdom Metazoa; phylum Chordata; class Mammalia; order Rodentia; family Cricetidae; genus Microtus; species Microtus ochrogaster. The sequence continues at coordinate 28,885,699 of NC_022031.1, forward strand.
GTCATACAGAAGGAGAGGATAAGGCCAAGTCAAGTTTAAAAGTTAGACTATCAGATAGGTTGGTCACTTTTATATTGGCTTGGCTAGGATATAAACCTCAGTTACTCAGGCTCAACACTTAGGCCCAATTTGAGTATGATCCAAGTCAAACATAATTTAGGTTCTTCAGTGAAAATATGGCTGAAAATAATTTAAGTGTGTAGTTGACTATGTAAAAGATTATACTTTATTATCAATAGAAATGACTTGGCAATGGAGCTGAGACTTGCCTGTATAGTAAGCCCTGCCAGTGATAGGGGCTGTGGCTACTGTCTACAAATCTCACGCCTAGGCTGGCTTTCTAGCAACTTCCTTGTCTAATTCTAAACAGCACTCCCACTTCTGGTAGGCAGTCCCAGAGCTAAATCTCTTACCACCTCTATCTAGCTAAATGAGTTCCTCTTCTAGATGGTGAAACAATGTAAATGAGATGGGAGACTCTTTAGAAGTACCAATAACTGGAAGAATTTCTAATATCAGAGATAAACCAGAAATGTGTAATCCTTACCTGCATCCAACCAGTGCAGAGACAGATAGATGATTCCTACATAATAAAACGTAGAAGACTATGGGAAGAATCTCCAGAAGTTGAGCTTGCACGCAGAACACTAACTCAAATTTACAAATTTACAAAAAGACAGCCCCACTCATTCATTTCCCACTATGTTGTTCTATTCCTACTTGTCTTATTTCCTGAGCCACAAGTAAGACGGGAATATGAAGAACTAATAAAACAAAATAAAATGAAATAGAATCTTCCATACATCCAGAAGTTAGTGTACCAAAGGGAGAAGGCACCAGTTAAATCTGAAGCCAGAGAGACAGATAGGAGCAAAGGAAAGTTACACAACAAAAAATTTATTACAAAAGAATTTTACATTTCATCTTCAAGGCTAATGGAAACCAAACAATTTTTAAAAAATGAAAGATGTAATCTAATTTAAATATTAATATCACCTGTTATGATAACGCTATGTGGAGTGGAAAGGGGATATAAAAAGTCAAAGGAGAAACGTAGGAGACATTAGACCAGCATTTATTACAGTTCTGTAGATGAAACTGCAATTCAGAATCATGTAAATAATAATAATAATCAGGATATTCTAATTTGCAAAGGTGTTCTTCCTCATTGTACATACAGATTGCCAAGGTCTCAAGAGAAAAGAATAACATTAAAATTCTTTAATGTCACCATATTGTCCCCCAAATTCTCTGTTAACTAGGCTGGGCAAAATAGGCCTGCTGTGCAAATTCTATTCTACCTTACCTGATTATGGCCCATTGCCTGGCCCATACCGACGGTTGTCTCACTCATCAATCCAGAAGATAAATCGACTTCAACTTTCCAGAGCTGGATAATATCAAGAAGGATGAGAGGCACCTGGGAGAGAAGGATTAGGGAGGAATTGGTTCAAACAAGTTGTTCTTCGGGTTCTCTACTGTTCTGTTGCCCAGGGGCTCTTCAGGAAAGATGTGTTTGTCATCATGGTGAATACTCTAAATGACCTCCTGCAGAGACAAGAAGAGCAAATGAGCATGCCTATAGAGTGCATTCCCTCCATTCTGAACAGCTCTTGATGACAAAAGAGTCTTAGGGTTCCTATTGCTATGAAGGGATACTATTGACCATAGCAACATTAACTGAAAGCTGGCTTACAGTTCAGAGTTTAAGTCCCTTCTCATCATGGCAGGAAGCATGGCAGCATGCAGCAGACATGGCACTGGAGAAGAAGCTGAAAGTTCTACAGTCACATCCCAAAGCAGCAGAAAGAGAGTGATAATGGACCTACATTGAGCATCTGAAGCCTCAAAACTCATTCCCAGTAACACAATTCCTCCCATAAGGACAAACTTCCTAATAGTACCATTCCCTATGTGATGTGGATTCCCCACTGTATGTTTGAATATCATTGGCTAATAAAGAAACTCTCTTGGGCCTTTGCAGGAAATAGAGGTAGGTAGGGGAAAAAACTACATGCTGGGAGAAAGAAGAAAGAGTTAGTGAGAAGCCATGGAGCCGCTGCTGGAGACAGATGTGCTGAAACTTTGCTGGTAGGCCACGACCTCATGGTGATGAACAGATTAATGAAGATGTGTTAAATTAAGATGTAAGAGTTAGCCATTAAGAAACTAGAGCTGATGGTCCAAGCAGTGATTTAAATAATATAGTTTCTGTGTGATTATTTCAGGACTGAGCAGCCAGGAACCAACATGCAGCCTCCCTACAACACCTATGAGCCTATAGAGACCATTTTCCTTCAGACTAACGTAATAGGTCTTTGCAATGCCCTTCTAAAGCAGTTCTACCTGAGCATGCATACCTGTTACCTTAGTTCTCAGGAAGCTGAAGCTTGAGATTTGCCGTAATTTAAAACTTGGCCTTAGCTACACAGTGAGTTGAAGGCCAACAAGGGAAATATTGAAAGTCCCTATATTCCAATTAAATAACTACAAATGAACAAATTCTATCACCAACAAATTTTCTATAGTCCACATGTACTGTACCAAGTCATGAGGAGACAAATCTAAAATCTTTGGGGAGGGGAGAAAGAGTACACTTTCTTTTCAATGGAATATAGAAAATGATTTAACATTAGTGCTTATTTTTGTATACTTGACTTTATTTTCAGTAAGTATTAATGCATAGAAACAAAAATAAATATATCAAAATAAAAATTTCAACAGTATTTTCGTTTCTAAAATACTACTCTTTTCTCCACTGCCTTCTTTTCCCATAACTAACTAGATTCATAATCCAATTACTTTTAATAACAAGGTTGATTTTGGAGTTTATCATTAAATATTGTAGAAACAGAAAATAGAGAAGAATAATTTTAAAAAGACATACCAATTATCCAAAGATGCCAAAAAATAATAAATAAGATAATAAAAAGGATAGCTCAGTAGTATGACTCAGAAAGCAAAATGCTTTCCATATAAGTATAGGGGCCTGAATTTTAGGAAAAAAAATGTTGAGTCTTAGGTCTTGAGAAAATTCTCAGATCATAAGACTGCTTACTACTCCTCCAGAAAACAAAAGATGTGAGCTTGGGTTTTAGTACCCACTTAAGACAGTTCACATTTACCTATATCAAGCTCCAAATTATTGTACGCCCCCTTTGGGGTACCTGCATACATATGGAATACACATACACACACACACACACAAAATTCAATAAAATTCATTCAAAAGGCTGGTTATGATGGCATGTACTTACAATACAAATAGAGGGGGTTCAGACATAGGCAGGTTCCAGTAGATTACTGACTAGTTACAGTGGTTTGAATGAAAATGGCCCCATGGGCTTGTGTATTTGAACACTTGGTGCTCAGCTGGTGGACTATTTGGCAATTATTAAGAAATGTGGACTTGTTGAAGAAGACATTGATCTTGAAATTTAACCATCATTTTACTTTCACAGGATCCCCCAGAAAGAACATCACCCCCATGACAGCTGGAAGTAATTCTAGAGGACAACGTCCCCTCTCCCAGTAAAGTTTGCCC
>NC_022031.1:28890507-28915498 GCF_000317375.1 Microtus ochrogaster
TATATATATATATTTACAATCTGTCTGCATTCGTTTATGCCGTTACACACATATCATGATTAATTTCTAATAAAAACAATCATTAGGGCAGGTAATAATAATGCCTAAGCATTATATAAGTTCACATGTGCGATCACAATTGCATTATAAATTTATACTAGGTGACAATATCCCTTGAAGGATATTCATTTAGTATCCAAAACTTAAATGTGATATCCATTGCTAGTCTCTTAATTGATGTTATATCACATAATAAAAAAATTGAGGAAAGAACAAAAAATATCTGTACAAATGCCTTCTTTCTTTCCTTCTCTTCTTCTTCTTCTTCTTCTTCTTCTTCTTCTTCTTCTTCTTCTTCTTCTTCTTCTTCTTCTTCTTTTTCTTCGTTTTTTTGAGACAGGGTTTCTCTTTGGAAACCTCCACTTAGCTTTGGACTTGTCCTGTAATTCACTCTATAGACCAGGCATACAGAGATATGCTCACTTCAGGCTCCTAAGTGCTGGGATTAAAGACATGTACCACTACCACCCGCCTACAAATGAATTCTTAATAAAGTACAGCAGAAACACTCCTGTCAACCATCATCCTCATTTTTGTAACCAGTCACAGGGCCTTTGCTGGTATTTATAACTACCCTTTGTTATTGCCCATTCTTTATTTCCTCCACCCTCAGTAAGAACCTCATTAGGTTTTGAACCCTAAGAAACCACTCTGTGTTTTAGAAAGTTCAGCAGTCACTTTTCCATGGGTCCTGCATGTCCAGGGTCATAAAATATACCAACAAACTGTTTAGCCAAGAGCTGTTTCTTGCTCAGATTGCTAGCCTTGTCACATTGAAGGCAAATTTCAAAATGAGTGTCTTCAATGTCCATCAACCTCTGAAATAATTGGTGGAGCAAGCAGACACGTCTCATTGTAGAGAAAAGTATAAGCTCTTAAAACGTTTAAATGCTATATTATGTAGGTCTTTGAAGTGTTGAAGGCTGTCTAATTGAGATATAGCTCTAGAAATATCTAACTAACCTGACTAAAAGTGTGATTATTATAGATGACTATCTATTAATCTTTATTTCTTAATTTCTTTATTATATATTGCATTTTTAAATGAGCTGCACAAACAGACAATACCTTAAGCAAGAGCAGAAATACATATACACCGTTTAACAAAATCAACCGTAAATATGTATCAATAGACCAAGATCCATACAATGCAAAATATTCATCTGTATATATCATGTCCTCCTTTAAATTGAAACAAACATTTAATTTGTGTGTAGTTTTCTCCAAACTGTGTTCTGCTGTTTGTTGGATGTAGTATTTTTAGGATTTTCAGAGATCTTTCTGGTGAGGGGAGTCTTGTTCCATCAAACCGCATTAGCCTGGAAGAAATCCACAGATTCCTATCCTTTATGGAAACAAAAACAGAACCTCTTTTCCAAAGTAATATATCTTTAGACTCAAATTTTGGAATTCAAGATTCCTTTAAAATTTATTATTACATGTACTCACTCATAAGTGGTTTTTTTACATTGATAAGGATTAAATTTTATTATTGGTTGATATAAAATAAATAGAATTCAAATATATAGCATTTATTAAGAAATGAAGGAGAAAAATTGTTATATAAATGAAAGGATAAACAAAATCCAGAGATAATTGTGTATTTGTTGTTTAAGTGAATTCTATGAGAATTGCAAAATTAACGGTTTTTACTACTGACAGAACTCTCTAAATTAGGCAGGTATGTATCTCAGTAGATTTTAAACATTTTTTAAAGTTTTAAAACATAAAAACTTATACTTAGTAATACTTAAGTATTGTAGATATTATCTTTCACTCAGACAACACAGAATAAGCCTTTAGACAAATGCTGTTTTCATGTTTTCTAGATAGTTTTTATTTCTTGTTTCTAATCATTTATCATGGATACATTAGTATTTACTCACTGTAACCAGAGAGTAAATTTAGCTTAGCAGTAACACTAATTTTGTTTACTAATTTTTGAAGTTATATGGACTCCTCAGCTTTTTAATTATTCATTCAAAACATCACTTCTTGGTTTATTATGAAACTGTTTATTCTCTACTTGTTTTTTCGAGACAAGTATTTCTGGTTGTCCTGGAACTAACTCTGTTCTAGAATCAGGCTGACCCCAAACTCATAAAGATCAGTCTGCTTCAGACCCCCAGCCCTGGGATTAAACACATGTGGTACCACACCTGGCACTGTTTACTATCTTAAGAGAAATAGCCAGGTGGTGGTGGTGCAGGCCTTTCATCCCAGAACTTGGGAGGCAGGTGGATCTCTTTAAGTTTAAGTCAAGTCTAGTAAAAAAGAGATAGTTTCAGGACAGACACCAAAGTTATTCAGAGAAACTGTTTCAAAAAATTTACATACATACATACATACATGCATACACGCATGTATGTATGTATGTAAAATCCTTGAGTTTTGCATATGCCAATAGCTTTTAGAGTTCTTGTTTTTAGTTCCTTGTATGATTAATATCCAGGTTATAATCTAATTGAAATTCAACAGGAAATTTGTTCCTATTAGTGATTGCTACCAAATACTACTACTACTACTAACATATATTTTTTTATTAAAAATTTTCACCTCCTCCCTGCCTCCCTTTTCCCCCCCCTCCCCCCACTCCCGGTCCCCCTCCCGTCCAAAAGGCAGTCAGGGTGTCCTGCCCTGTGGGAAGTCCAAGGTCCTCCCCACTCCATTCAGGTCTAGGAAGGTGAGCATCCAAACAGGCTAGGCACCCACAAAGCAAGTACATGCAGTAGGATCAAAACCCAGTGCCATTATCCTTGGCTTCTCATCAGCCCTCATTGTCTGCCATGTTCAGAGAGTCCGGTTTTATCCCATGCTTTTTCAGTCACAGTCCAAGTGGCCTTGATGAGCTCCCATTAAATCAGCCCCACCATCTCAGTGGGTGGGTCCACCCCTCGCGGTTCTGACTTCCTTGCTCATGTTCTCTCTCCTTCTGCTCCTCATTTGGACCTTGAGATTTCAGTCCGGTGCTCCAATGTGGGTCTCTGTCTCTATCTCCATCCATCGCCAGATGAAGGTTCTATGGTGATATGCAAATGGATTGAAGACCTCAATATCAGTCTGAACACACTGAACCTGATAGAAGAAAAAGTGGGAAGTACTCTACAACATATGGGCACAGGAGATCGCTTCCTACATATAACCCCAGCAGCACAGACATTAAGGGCAACATTGAATAAATGGGACCTACTAAAACTGAGAAGCTTCTGTAAAGCAAAGGACACTGTCACTAAGACAAAAAGACAACCCACTGACTGGGAGAAGATCTTTACCAACCCCGCAACAGATAAAGGTCTGATCTCCAAAATATATAAAGAACTCAAGAAACTAGACTTTAAAATGCTAATTAACCCAATTAAAAAATGGGGCACTGAACTGAACAGAAAATTCTCAACAGAAGTTGTTCAAATGGCCAAAGGACACTTAAGGTCATGTTCAACCTCCTTAGTGATCAGGGAAATGCAAATCAAAACAACTTTGAGATACAATCTTACACCTGTCAGAATGCCTAAAATCAAAAACAACAATGATAGCCTCTGCTGGAGAGGTTGTAGAGTAAGGGGTACCCTCATCCATTGCTGGTGGGAGTGCAAACTTGTGCAACCACTTTGGAAAGCAGTGTGGTGGTTTCTCAGGAAATTCGGGATCAACCTACCCCAGGACCAAGTAATACCACTCTTGGGAATATACCCAAGAGATGCCCTATCATACTACAAAAGTTTTTGTTCAACTATGTTCATAGCAGCATTAATTGTAATAGCCAGAACCTAGAAACAACCTAGATGCCCTTCAATGGAAGAATGGATGAAGAAAGTGTGAAATATATACATATTAGAGTACTACTCAGCGGTAAAAAAACAATGACATCTTGAATTTTGCATGCAAATGGATGGAAATAGAAAACTATCCTTAGTGAGGTAACCCAGACCCAAAAAGATGAACATGGGATAATTGGTTTGTAGCCATAAATAAAGAACATCGAGCCTATAATTTGTGATCCTAGAGAAGCTAAATAAGGTGAACCCAAAGAAAACATATACTTATCCTCCTGGATATTGGAAGTAGACATGATTGCCAGGCAAAAATTGGGAACTGGGGGGTGGGGTGGGATAGGGGAAAGGGGAGATGGGGAGAGAAAAGTGAGAAGGGAAGGATGGGGAGAGCTTGGGGGAATGGGATGGTTGGGATAAAGGAAGGGTGGATATGGGAACAGGGAAGTATATAGCTTAATTAAGGGATCCATCTTAAAGTTGGCAAGAGTCTTGACTCTAGAGGGGTTCCCAGGTTTCCAGAGAGATGTCCCCAGCTAGGTCCTTGGGCAGGTGAGGAGAGAGAGCCAGAAATGGCCCGATCCTATAGCCATACTAATAAATATCATAAGTGGCTTAAACATAAAGCAAAGAACAACCTACAAATCACAATCCCTGAGAACTTAGATAACAATGAGGACACTTAGAGAGACATTCATAGATCTAATTTACATGGGAAAGGCAAGACCTCCTGAATAAATTGGGAGCATGGGGACCTTGAGGGAGGGTTGAAGTAGAGGGGAGAGGCAGAGAGGGGAGCAGAAAAAAATGTAGAGATCAATAAAAATCAATAAATAGAAGATATTAAAAAAATTTCTGTTCGTTTAGCTTAGCAGGCCCCCAGTCAAATGTATCCCTGCATTTAGCCCATTAAGTTAAAAACAATTTAAAGAAAAGACAATAGTATACACAATCCAAACTCTCTGTGTGTTTTCCATCCTTACATGGCTTTTTTTCTAATACTTCCTAATATTTATTTTCTCTACTCCTTTAATCTATATCTCTCTGTGGACTTTTATATTACTTTAAAGTCTCTTTAAATTTTTGTTTTATTTTTTAAAATTATTTCTTTCTCTAAATACCTATACCCATTTTCTTTTTTTTCTAAAGTCTACATAGTTTTTTTAAACACACTGTGACTCATTCAGAGGTTTATTTCTGTATGAATCTGTCTTTATTGTATATCTTACATCTTTTTTGATCACTGTTGTGAACTGTTAAGTTGGCATAGTTTGGACCAGAGCAGCCGCTTTGACTTGGTTCTAACCTGCTCAGCTTTCCAACATTGCAGGTCTGCTTAATGCCAGCTCTGGGGGCCTTACTTACCACCCCAACTCTAGGAAGCAATTGTCCCATGCCACCACCAACTAACCTGCAGCACACTACCCAGAAACCCCTTTCATGTGCTTAGCCTCCTGAAAGAGCCAGTAAAATTCATGCTGACAGCATGAACCAGAAAACCATCTCTTAAAGAAGCCATGTAGTTTTTGCTGCCAATGCTCAGTCAGGAAGCCTTGTCTTAAAGGAGCCATACCTCTGCTCCCTGCCAGCACACAGAGCCTATCTGAAAAAAAAAAAAATGTGGCTACCAAGAAGCTGTGCTTGGCTCCCATTTTTGTGGGTCTAGAAGCCCTACAGGTAAGGATTTGGTGCTGTCTCTTTCAGCAACTACAGGGCATCTCTCTGAGTTCACCTACCTTCTCTTTCTCTGTTTGGATTTCCCACCATTCTTTACTCTGAAAAGCCATTGGCTGAAACATCTTTATTAATCAACCAATAAAAGCATACCCACCATCTGGGGCATGGATCTACATTAGAGCTAAAAAAAAAAGTATAAGAAAAAAAGAGTCTCGTGGTGATGCATAGATTAATAGAATGGATTAATTAAAGATATAAGAAGTAACTAGGAATACGACTAAGCGACTGACCAAACAGTGTTGCAATTAACATAGTTTCTCTGTGATTATTTGGGTTAGTCTGGTCAGCTGGGAAATGGTAAAGCAGTCTCTATTTACAGCCATGTAATTAGTACTGTAACTATCGTTTCAAAAGATCATTTCATCGTTCTATCGGGCCAGCTGCTTCAAGATGGTGGTGAATATACTAAGACTAGTGGATACCATAATCAAGACCTGCTGTTGCACTTTCCTGACTGTGAAGTGAGTTCATTGGTCAGAAGCAACACCATGTGGAATACCACGAATTAGGCATTCCTTAAATCCACGGATGACAGTGTCGGAAGCACTATCTGCAGGAAAGGCAAATCCAGTAAGGACAAAGCATCTTCCTTTCCACAGAGGAAGTGGTCCAAAGTCCTCAACCTGACACACGAGGGTGATAACTGGCAACACTGGGAATGATGCCATGTAAGGGGTTCTGCGTTGGTCTTTGTGTTGGCAGAACTGGTACTCAGCAGCAGCTGCAGTCAGGTCAGACTTGATGTGATTCTTTTGAGTCTATACGTAACCCTATCTCTGCCACCATGGCCAATTTGCTTACTTTGTTATTATTGGGCAATGACAGGAATGGCTGAGGAAAGAGTCTGATTTTCCACAGAATGGGCCATCCTATGTACTTAATTGAACTCCTCCTCAGGTGAAGTCACCTTCCGATGAGCATTGATAGGGAACACAAATATCTTCACATCCCTTGTCCATTTGGGGACATGTATCCACATACTTATTTCCCAGATGTCTTCCTCACCAATTTTCCAACCATTCTCTTTCCAAGTCACTCACTTTCCAGATAAGCTCTTGGACCAGTGAACCAGTGAACAACTGCGTTTCAGAACATTTACCTTTCTATAAAAGTATGACCATGTGTACTCACTAAATTTCTGTCCATGTTGAAGATTTCCCTCTACCGTTGTTTTTAGTATTGTCTCAGGAATATGGTCAAGTTGCAGATGTCCACTTCTGTGTGGTGACTGCGTAACTGATACAGAGCCATCAGGTGGTTGGATTTATTTCCCATCCTTGATGCTCATATGTGTTACTAACGAGTTCAACATGGTTGCCACCTCCTCCTCACTTGGTCTAATCTGCATAATGCCATTAATATAGGGCACCAAAGTGATATTTTTGTGGAAGGGACAAACAGTCAGTTATGACACAGGGTTTAATGTATCCTTGAGGTAAAACTGTGAAGGCATATACTGCTGGCCTTACCAACTAAAAGAAAATTGCTTCTAGTGATCCTCATGGACAGGTACTGAGAAAAAGGCGTTTGTTAAATAATACCACAACTGCATACTATGTACCAAGAGATGGGTTGATTCACATTAGGGATAGCAGTTAGAGTTATACTCACTACCTGGTGGAGTCTTTAATAGTCAACTGTCATTCTCCATGATCCATCTGTCTTCTGAAACAGTCAGATTAGAACATGAAAAAGGGATGTGGTAGGAACCACCATGCATGCATCTTTCAAGTCTTTGATGGAGGCATTAATTTCTGCAATTCTTCTAGGGATGCAATATTGTTTCTAACTCACTATTTTTTTCACCAAAGGAACTCTAAAGGCTTCTGTTTAGTCTTCCAATCACAACAGCCATCACTCCAAAAGTCAGGGCTCCAATGTGAGAATTCAAACAATTTCCAAGTATATCTCTCAGCCAAAAGTGTTTGAACACAAACTCAGCTGATTCCAAAGCATGCCATTGAAATTGTAAGAATATTTTTAATTGCAAAGTTTGCTATCTCAGGATATCTGTTGTAGCAATAGAAAACTAACAGTCCCACAAATATAATGTAAGTTAGGAAATGTCCAGGTAGGTTCACATGGTATACATTATATCATTAAAACAAAACAAATTATACTACGTAACAAGAAGACTATCAATTAAACACTTAGCAAAGTTCTCTTTCATTAGTTGACATTGGCTGAACTTATATGATGGACCATTACAAAAGATAGAACTATTCATCAAAATTTTCTAAAAAAAACAAAAATTTAACTTTTCTAAATATCACACAGAGAATGTGGATTCTGTGACTAACTCACGTTTGATTTCGGAAGCCCACAGACATTTTGAAACCTAAAGTCACTAGAGAAATGTCACTTATTTTGCAATAGATAATGGAAAGGAAACCTGGCCCTTCATCTATAAAGTAAGAATAATATTGCATTTTCATACATGATTTTTTTTCAAGTAGAGAGGAGCTGATGCATATATCATCTATGCAAAGAGCTAGCAACATGAAAAAGAGGATTCATGGGATACACTTGGATTTGAAGTATGAGGATGGGGCTAAGCTTTAGCACCTCATCTAGATTTCACAAGGTATTTGATGGCATGTAATTGTTATCTACCATTGTGGTTAATGGTTTGGATAAAAAATATGACAGATAACAGATTCTATAAGGCATCACATGGGTTACAAGCAGGAAAGTGAGCCAAGCTGACTTGTAGATGTTATTGCCCCTGGAGCAGATTTAGATTTAACACTGTACTGAGCATTCATGGACAAATTTGTGACACAGATCAATTAACTACTTTGTATAGTTTTTGCTTCTTTTTACAGGGCTGTGAATTGCATCCTTATTCCTTTACAGATTTTTTTTTCTAGAGGAGCTATATTTTAACTGAATGTGTTTTTAGCAGATGCATGCATAACTCATTTTTTACAGCCTCAGACTGAATGATAAAAACACAGCACCATCCACTGTTTCCCTCACATTTTGCTTTTGTATTATTATTTCCACTTTGTAACTGTAAGCTAGACTTGATCAATTGGCATAATAACAGATTAAGTAATTTAAGGAAATAAGGCAAACTAATAGGAATAAATCTATCCATTTTTCACTTCCATGAGTTAAAACACTGAGGATGTCACTCACTAGTTGTGTGGATTTTTCTGCTTGCCTGGAAAATGTTCATAAACATTATCATGAATTTAATGCTCTGACACATGGTTTTTGTAGTCATGTCTAACTGTATTATCTAAAAGCATGTGGAATCTACTGTGTATTGGAATTGAAATCTAATGTGTACTATATTATCTAATATACACATTGTTTTATTCAAAGGTAGAAAAATATGAAAGTGACTGAACATTTCCTACATTGCCATTTCATAACACATTATCCACTTTTAATTTGTAAGTAAAGAGATTTTTCTTTAAAAATGTAACTATTTGGAAATTCTAGCTTAAAGTCACACCAAATAGTTCTATGACTATGAGTTAAAGACAAATAAAAAGTTTCACTTGGGTTTATATTGAAAGAAATAATTATGTAAATCTATGAGATAAATTACTGAATAAAAATATTCCTCCATGGAGTGTACAGACCATTAATTATATGCCTGGGAAAAATCTAAAACAAGGAATATACAAGTAAATAAAACGATATTAGATGAAAAATTATGAAATAATATCACCCCTTATTGGAGCATTGCACATTTCAAAAAACACCAAAGAGGGTCATGTTACCAACTATATTCTAAGCATAGCAAAATTAGGACACATTTTATCTGATCCCATTTTTATCAGTAATTTAAAAGTTAATGATATGCCCTCAAGAATTTCATTTAATCTGTCTATGGCATAGATTATTCATATGTAAAAAGTTCCGATGTTGATGTTTGGCAATTTTTTAATACGCCATGGTGGTATATTTGGTATTGTCACTTTGCACTAAAAAAGTTCAAATACGAAATTGAATCTATCCCTCAAATCTTTGAGCTCATAGCTGGAAACTGAGCTTGTAGGTACTAATACCGTATTAGTATTCTAGGACTCCCACGAAAACACACCACAGACTGAATTGCTTGCCCCACTACTTTTGAAGGCTGAAAGTCCAGGAGGAAGGTATGAGCCTGTCTATTGTTTGCAGCATCTCTCCTGGGTTTCCTGATGGTTGTCATATCACGATGGCCTAGTGGTCTTTTCTCATGCACACATGTTCTATTACTCCTACAGCAAGTACATCAGTTTTACCAAGTTAGGGCCTCACTCTTATGGTATCTGATGCCTTTATCATCTCTTTAAGAGACCTTTTCAAGAAGTCACTTATCAAGTTATGGATTTACCATCAGAATTTGAAGTGATATAATTCTGGTATAGAAACATACTTAGAATAAACCCAAGTTACAAATTATGTTGTATAACTTTATGTCTGTATATGTTTACAGATATCTTTACATATATCCATGTACAAGTATGTTCTCCACATTATAATTGTATATTCATGTACTTACGTACAAACATACTTATTTTTGGAATCAAGTTAGAATTTACTAATTGATTATTCTGAGATTCTTGTGTATTTATTACTTACTAAATTTGGTATACAGTTCTTAATTTCATATATTCAAGTATTAAGATATATTAAAGAAAATGGAATAATAGACAAAGTGGAAAAATTACCAACTCACAATACATAATTTATTACTAAATGTAGCCCTTATTTGCACACCTTATTTATGTATGTATTATATCAAACAATATAGAAAGTGTACAGATAGCTAATCCAGTGATAACAATCTATCAAAATACTATTATTTTCATGTCTTCTTATGAGACATTGTAGTCTCATATCTGCCAGAGATTCTGGGCAAGGAATCCTCCCCCTGCATTCCATAATATAAATATTGTTGAGTCTCTTTCCATTGAGTGTTGGTATCTTTCTTAGTTGTGTTACTTTGTAAGAGGCCATAGCTTTAGTTCATTAGAATGCACAGGTGTTCGTTCTGTCTTCACAACACAGTCACGACCAACAATTTTGTGACTATGCTTGTATTCACTGAGTTTCAACTGGAAGATTTTGCTAATGTTCTCCTTAAGTTACAAGAGGGAAGCCCTAGCTTACACACACTTCTGAGATATCTGCTCCAGAGATGGGGAATGTCTATAGTCAGGCAAATAGTGTTATTTCTAATTGCTGAATGGTGATGTCTATGTCAAAAAGCAAGTTTAATTCACAGTCTTCTTGTTTCTCTCTCTCTCTCTCTCTCTGTCACACACACACACACACACACACACGTAGAGAGAGAGAGTAAGGTTCAAAGGAGATAACCTTTCTGAATGAAATGAGGAGCACAGCAGAAGGCCCAGCACAAGGGGACAAAACTAGATAGCATCAAAGTTCTGGCAGAAGTCCCAGTTCTCATCCAAATAAAGTCATATCTCAGGGGATCTTCTTCTTTCTGGCAAGCAGGGTTGGCTAATGAGTAATTATATTTCCAATTTCATGCTATCATCACAATTTGCACATTGACTGTAACCTGTATTATGTAAATTGTCCTTGAAACGTGTCTAATGTAGAAATTTAAATTTATAGTATTGTCCACAGGCTGCGATTTATGACCACACAAATCCGAAGATCTCTGCAGTAAGTTTTGTTCAGTGACTCTTGCAGAAAAACAGAACATCAGGTGGAAGACAAACTTTAGTTTTGATCAATGCAGTTCAAACAGGGTTCTTTTTTCAACTTTTAGTTGTAAATTTTATTACATTTGCTTCACTATAAAATATATAAAAGAAAAATCATACACAAGCAAACTCGGTGCAAATACTTCAGATACTTATATTATGTGCATTCACATACATAAAGAGATGTAACAATAATAATTAAGAAAACGAATGGGTTTCATGGGGGGAGTTGGAGGAAATAGTGAGGGGAGAAATGATGTAACCCTATTGTAACTAAAAGTATATCTTATAAATTAAGACAGAATATCAGATATATGTATTCTTACCAAGTCAAATTTCAGT
Organism: Microtus ochrogaster; assembly: GCF_000317375.1. Lineage (NCBI taxonomy): Eukaryota > Metazoa > Chordata > Mammalia > Rodentia > Cricetidae > Microtus > Microtus ochrogaster. The sequence continues at coordinate 28,902,092 of NC_022031.1, forward strand.
AACATCATTCAGCTGTATAAGCCATGTCTTTAGTTCTCTTTCAATAACTGACTTTGAGTTATATCTTTAAAACAATTTGATCTTTGATGATATAATATATACATATTTCACTCTGGTTACTCACTTCCCTATCATGTCTTATTCCCTCCCCATAACCCCAGTCAACTTCCCTGTTTCTTTACCTGAACCTTTCCCATATTTACGACTTTATGTTTTAGTGTCTGGAACAATTACTTTAACCAATGCTAGTTGTATAACATTAGATTGCAATTATGACTTGGAACCTGGTGGAATCACCTGTACATTCACAACTCCCCACTTTTCCTGAATCTGCTAGTAACAAATAGTTCAGTAAGGCTGGGTAGAGCCCTTGCATTTCTCCTCTATCCAAGAATGATTGTTGATGGGCCCATTCTTGCACAGAACCAGAGCAACATCCATAGCTCCTATGAGTTCATGATCACAATGGCTCTGCAGAACTTCTCCTTATCATTCAGGTCTTACGTTCTTTCTATCTCCTCTTTCAGTGTTCTATGATCTTGAGAGGAATGGTCTTGTTTAGGACCGGGAAAGCATTCATGGCTTACTCTCTAGACCATGTGTATTTAAGAGTGTCTATACTCATCACCATATACTGAAAAGAGAAGCAGTTGTCTGTGGGCTCAATATAAATGGAAGGCATTTTGATGCTATGCCATTCTAGCTAAACAACTGTATTCTGCCCTCTGCTTATGACAAGGGGTTTATGGCCTTCCTCGATAAAATTTTTACTTATTTAGGTGTTCATTTGCTTACTGTGAAAGATATATGTACATCATAGCATGTCTATGGACGACAGGAGATTACTAGTGGAGGTGAGTTCTATCTACCCACTATGTAGGTTCCTGGCATTGCATCCAGATCATCAGCTTGAAGCTGAACTGATTCATCTCTCCAAGTCTTCACATCTATCTATTATCTATCTATCTATCTATCTATCTATCTATCTATCTATCTATCTATCTATCTATCTATGTCTTAACAAGATTACAGTTCTAGGAATGGCTTCTTGGCCAGTGTGGAATTGGATACAACCATAACTATAGTACTACTATTGCTTTCATAGGCATTTCTAGCCTTGCAAATTACCCTTGTACTTTATAGTGATCCCAGGATGGTTTGATGCCTCGTCTCCTCTAGCGGCTTGCATAGCACCCTCTAGAACTAAGGAAGACAGACCGCATGAAGAAAGCTTTGCAGCTCATTTCTAGCTTGATTAGTTTATATAATGCAAATAGATCATGGTGCCTTCAGTAATGAATTTCATCATCGATTTTTGCTGAGCAAACAAGACTAATAGCAAAGAATCTGTATTATCTCTTAGGCCTCCTTGACTGAAAATCATAAGCATTAGCTTTGTTTGTTTTCCCATGGCTTGAAAGAGAAGTTTTATCTAGTATGCATGGTATCTCCTTCCAGAGTCTGTAACATATGGAAATGGTGACTAATCTCAACAGAGAACATCACATGCTCTTCATTAGTGCCTGCTATAGGATAAAGATGCAAAGGAGATCAATTACAACTCCTCCTTTATTAATGGTTCTTACACTGTTCCACTTCAGGATCCTGCATATATATCTAATAAATAACAAAAATATGCAAACAAAAAGTGAATTCTCCCATGTTACTTGTACATTTAAATGATAAAAGCATTAAGAAACTAAAACAAACATTTGTGAAACAAGTCATTGGAAGTTTGTGATTTCTATATAAATGTTGCTCTGGAGTTGGAATTATTGACTTTAATTGCTAATGTTAAATGACAAATAAAATGTGTATTTGTTTGGATAATCTAATATAATTATATTTAATATAATCATTAGTTAAATGATAAAATATTTTTAAAAGCAAATATGCACATTAAAGTCCCCAAACTGTTATTCACTTTCCTTTGAAATTATGACCCACCAGTTAGCATGATAAATTTTTTTATCATGAGTTCATCTGCCTGTTCACTAAAAGTCAATAGTCATTACCCCCTTATCATGGTTGAAAGCCACTTTGAGTAGCTTACATGAACTGAACAGATGACCAAGGTATGCAACTCAAAGTCTCAGTAAAATCTCCAGTTAGCAAAATGCTGAACAAGGCAGAGAAATGTGGTCACATCATTGCATGAACTTCATATTTATGTGGAATTGAAAGTCGTAGCAGATGCCATTGATAAACCACATCTGATCGTCCACGGCATCCTTCCTTTGGAAACCTTTACACCATGGCAAGAATTGAATTCAATGTATCTTAATGGCAGAGATTATCACAGGTATGTCATGAGTTCCTGAGACTGACTTGTGTCTCACCCAAGATATAATTTTAAGTGCCTCATTCACATTAAAATCTAAGAAAGAATACAAAAATGTACTCTGTGCCCTAGACAAAATGGCCCTAGCAGATCTAGTGAAATTCCATTCAACTACATGCTTTCCTTTTAGCACATGAAATATTTCACTCAAGAAAAATATAATGGGTCAGGAATCCAGTAAAAACTTCTTAAATACATATGAAGTTTAAAAGTAATGAGGGAGATGGAGTCCCCACCAACCATCTCTTCTCACCAAATGAAGCTTCTAGGACTGAAACTTGTTACATCCAAATGAGTAGTCAACCAAAGGGGTTCCATGAAAATCCCCAAACAACCAAGGCTGTTGCCATACTATAGGTTGTTCTATGCAAACCAACAGCAAGGTCCAATTGCTGAAGACAAGATCTACACACCTCAGTGAACATGGAGAAGTCAGGCAAATGCCTACACAGAATGTTTATTTTACATAGTCTAGTATCTCTTCTTACAGGAATGCACTCTGCAGGCTACCAAAAATAGAAACATAAACAACCATACAAACACACAACCTTTAATCTATAATGCTATCTATCCTGCCTGCAAATATGCTACGACAATGGCAGCACAAAGTTTGTGGGAATAAGAAACCAATATCGGATTTGACATAAGCCCACCTCACAAAATGAAGCCCATATCCAACACTGCCTGGGTGATCAAGAATCAGAGATTAGATATCCTAGAGACCTAGGGTAAAACCAAATACTACGGAACCTGCGAAAAATAAAAGTCATGATAAAATGACTCCTGTAATGGTATTCAGAGAAGATTTATTCTGCCTTGAACAGCAGTCAGTGGAGAGATGCATGACTTGTCAAAGTTATAAAAAAGGGTGAAAATGAGACTGAGTACTAAGCCTTAAATGGGACATCATTATCAACTCCTACCCCCAGGTTCAAGAAACAATAGGGAAACAGAGGTGTAAGGAAATGAAGAGCTAGAGAATGGGGGAAAATGAAAGTGATGTTGGTTGTTTTTACTTTTTACTCTTTCGGGGGGAGCCACCATCCAGGTCCCAAATAAATCACACACGGAGACTTATTATTTCATATAAATGCCTGGCCTTAGCTTGTCTTATTTTTGTCAGTGTTTTGTTTCTTTTCTTTTCTTTTCTTTTCTTTTCTTTTCTTTTCATTTTCAAGACAGGGCTTTGCTGTAACTTTAAAACCTGTCCTGGAGCTCCCTCTGTAGACCAGGCTGACCTACTCACAGAGATCTACCTGCCTCTGCCTCCCAAGTGATGGAATTAGAGGTGTATGCCACCACTGCCTGGCCAAGTGTTTCTTAGCTTAAATTATCCCATCTATCATTTTCCTCTGGGCCTTTACTTTTCTTACTTCTGTAATATTGCTTTCACTCTTACTCTGTGGCTGGCTATGTAGCTGGGTGCCTGGCCCTTTTTCTCACTCTCTGATCCCTCTTGCTTCCTGATCCCTTATTCCTCTTATTAATTCTTTCTGCTTGTCAGCCCCTCCCATCCTTTTGTCTTCTTGCTATTTGCCATTTAGCTCTTTATTAGACCAATTAGATGTTTTTGACAGGCAAAATAACACATATTCACAGAGCTAAACAAATGCACAGAAAAGACTACAACACATCTTTGCATCATAAAACAATGTTCCACAGTATAAACAAATGTCACACACCTCAAAACAATACTCCACAGCAGAGAAATGCTGCAAAATTCTGTCTTTTAGACATGACATGGCTATTGCACTGAAAAAAAAATACATCAGATATTCTTACCTGCAGTAAGCCAGCAAATGATCAAGCAAACCAAATTATCCATAGATGGATTTTCCATTTCATTCCACTATTAACTACTGCAAGCCACATTGTTAACAAAGAATAAGAAAAATATCACAAATAATACATGCAAAAAATCTAAAATTTGCTGTGGAGCAACTAGTGCATAAAGAATGAAATCAAGAAAGAAATTTGAAAAACTTGTTGAAAGAAATTAGAATGGAAACCTAACAAACCAAAATGTAATGGGTAATGTGAAACACCACTAAAGGAAATTTGCAGCCACCAACTAAAGAAACAGAGAAATCTCAGATTCATGACTGAGTACTACACCTTAAAGAAGATAAAAAAATTCATCAAATGTATCTGCTTATTTGGCCTGTAGTTGGTACAGCTCTTGTAAAATGATGATCATTTGGCAGAATAATAAACTAATTAAAAGTCAAAAAAATTGTGAATATGTGAGCCATTCAAGTCAGAACAGAACTAAGGACAATAAGATCTGAACGTAGGAAAGATCAAATATACAGAGAGCAGTTTATTAAGTAGGTAAACTTCATCTTTTTAAGTAGATAAACTACCCAATAGAGTAAAAAAAAGAAAGGACTCAAAACTGCAGATGGAAAGACCTTGGTTCCACAATACATTTAATTCCAGCTCTTTGGAGTTACAGGCAGGAAGACCTCTGTTAAGTTCCAGATCAGTCTGGTCTCCAGAAGCATGTTCTAGGTAAATCACGGCTACATAATGAGACCATGTCAAAAACTTTCTTTAAAAAACAACATTAAGCTACTGAACTGACACAGAAATCATTCCAGTATATGAATAGCCACACGGCAAAAGCTTGATGACTAATGCAGACATATTCCTGCACATAGATATCTTACTAGAATTGAATCATGAAGAAATTGAAACTTTTATAAGAAATAAGAAAATTAAATCAATAATAAAGTATCACGCCAAAGAAATGTCAGGACCTGACAGCTTCACTGCTAAGTACTCTGTAGCATTAAAAAAAAAAAAAAAAAAAAAGAACTAATACTAATTTTCTTCAGATATTCAAAGAAAATTAAAGAGAATTCTTGAAAACACTTTTTCTATGAATCAAACATAGCTTTAACACCAAAACCATGCAAGGACACATTATAAAAGCAAGACTAAAGAATGGAATGCTAATTGAATAAAACTAAGTAACCCCCAGCTAGATGCTCATGAGCTTAATCCAACGGTGCACCCAAACCCTTCACTATGGCCATTAGAGTATTTCAGAAATGCAAGTGTGATTCAAAAAGAATGAAGTCATTAATGTGATAAACCACATCAAAATAAAGAAAAATAATGCCCCTATGATAGTATCAACAGACATAAAAATATGCTTATTAGATTTAGTGCCACTTCATAATAAAAATAGTAAACAAATAGCAAAGAACACATTAAAAGCTATACAAAATCATATAAGAGTTAGTATCATTTAATTATGGAAACTTCTGGAATAAGACAACAATGCCCACTTTCATCAATTTTATGTAATAAATTAAAACCAGATCAAACAAGCAAGAGGAATAAATTTATGGCATTAAATCCTGAAAACAGGAAGTTAAATTGTCACTATTCATATATGACATTGCTTTATATGAGAATCTCAAAAGATGCCACCTTGAGACTGACAGAACTAATAAATAACCTTGTCAATGAATATAAAATCAAAATGAAAGTATCAATAGCATTGCTAAATACCCATAATAAATGACTTGAAATAGAAATAATAGCCCTCATTCATAAATGCTACAAAATTCCATTTAAATTAATTTTCCAAAGACTATACAATAAAAATGCAAATTACCGATGAAAGGAACTAAAAAGGATACAAAATGCAAAAAGGTTACTAAGGATATGCTGTGCATGGATATGGTGTACTGATATTGTTACTATGTTCATAATACCACTGGATTCACATATACCAGGCAATACCTAACCCAACACAAAAGATATGAATCACTAAGCTTTAGAAGGTAGTACTATATTTTTTTGTTTTGTTTTTTGTTTTTCGAGACAGGGTTTCTCTGTGGCTTTGGAGCCTGTCCTGGAACTCGCTCTGTAGACCAGGCTGGTCTCAAACTCACAGAGATCCGCCTGCCTCTGCCTCCCGAGTGCTGGGATTAAAGGCGTGCGCCACCATCGCCCGGCTAGTACTATATTTTGTAATGAATCATATAATTTTTTTTAAATAACTGAAAATATCTTTAGTGTGAGAAGTTCTAAAGTAGAAGGTCTGGATGAGCTCAGGAGTAGAGTACTTGTTTAGCATGAGCAACTCTCTAGTTTTAATCTACATTAAAAAACAGAACTCAAATGACAATAACAATAAACAGGGACCAGTCAACAACTATACTTCAAAATACAATAGAGTTCTTCTGTTAATAAAGTGTAATGGTGTGATCATAACAAAACACAAAGAACAACAGCACATAAGCAAGCCCAGAAGTCCACCTGCACATTTATAGTCAGCTGATTTATGACAGGGTTTTCAGAACAAACTTTGGCAAATCTAAAGTCTTTGTAATAAGACGTTCGAAGATAACTCAGTATGATATGTAGAATAAAACTGGACCAGTTTTTATTATTAATTACATCACCTACGTGTATGTTAAATCTGAGACTTAATGAGACATGTAGATTGTAAACATGGTAGAAGTAAACATAGAGAAATGGGTACGGTGGACCTTGGAATGGGCAAGGAATGTTTGGGGGTGTGATGTGAGATGCCTCTCTATATGTTGTGAAGGTTTTTTTTTAACCATTCATTAATAAAGAAGCTTCTTTGGCATATGGCAAGGAAGAACGTAGCAGAAACAGGAAATCCAGCAGAGGTAGGGGAGGAAAGAAGATGAAGTCAGGGAGATGCCATGTAGCTGCCAAAGGAGAAAACACCAGAAACTTACCTTTAAGTCACAGCCTTGTGGTGATACACAGATTACTAGAAATGGGTTAATTTAAGATGTAAGAGCTAGTTAGAAGTATATCTGAGCCATTTCCAGAGTATTGTTGTTAAAATAGTTTTTGTGTGATTATTTGAGTCTGGGTGACTGGGAAATGAAATTGCAATCTCTGCTTAAATATGGTGGCCAATATGGGGCAAAAATATCCACATAAAGCCTAAGAAACCTTAAAAAAGGGGTTCTAAGCCCCCCAAAATGGGAATCAATTGGACCTTCTTCATAGTTACATATTTTCAGATAGGCTCTGCTTCCTGGTAGTGAGCATAGTTTTGGCTCTTTTAAGAGATTTTAAATGAAGGATTCTTGACTCAGGATAGGCAGCAAAATCTGTTTAGTTACTTCAAGAGACAGCTTCCTGGTTTGTGCTGGTGGCTTAAATGACTCTGGATCTTTCAGGAGGTTCTGAAAGAAAGCACTTCAATGAGATTTGTGAGGAGCATGCAGCGAGTTGCTTAATAACAGTGACACAGAACTGCTGTGTCCCTGGAGCTGGGAAGGTGAATATGGCTTGCCATGCTAGCAGTAAACATACCTCTGCCATACTGAAAGGCTGAGAGAGGTGAAGTCTTCATTCAGGGCCAAAGCAATCACACCACTTGCCATTTTAAAAAGAAAACATTCTTTGTCAGAATAGTATTTCAGATATACAATAGGACAGATAAAAAAAAAAAAAACCTCTAAATGTTTTTAAAAAAATGTACGTAGGCTTGGGAAAGCAAGAAAAAGAGTATTGGTGGAAATAAATAGTTTTAAAAAATAAAATAATGCCTATAAAGAGACAGTAAAAATAATATAAGACAAATAAGCCTCACAAAAATGCAAAATGCAAGAGAGTCTGGCTTATGTATTTTATTGTGTCTTCTATAATTTTTTGATTGTTAATAATCTAACTGCAGAAAAACATTGGGGGTTGCTAAGCTAACCCAACATGAAGATATCTTGGCTTTTAACTGTGGGTCTAACAATATGTTACTTTGGAAAAGGGGTTCTAGTTTGGTTTCCACAGAGGATGGGAACTTGTGCATTCCTTCCAGGCTAATGTGGTTTGATGAAACAAGACTTACCTGAAAGGTTTTGTGAACCCTAAAATTATATTACCCAACAAACAGCAGGAAGCAGTTTGGAGAAAATTAAACCCAAATTCCCAAAATTATTGTTTATAATTATTTATTTTCATTTTTAAAAGGATTGATTATAAATGGTTAATGGTCACAGTCAATTTCTAAAAAAATAAGGGGGATATAATATAGAGATGAGTACTTTGCATTGGTAGAGATCTTGGTCTATTGATAAAAGTTTAAGGTCAATTTTATTACACTGTGTATATGTATATCTGCTGTTGTTTAAGATATTTGTGAAGCTCATTAGAAATGTAATGTATCATTAAGAAATACAGATTATTAGATAGTCAGCTATAATAATCAAACTTTTAATTATGTTACTTAGGTTTTCAAGATATACAGAGATATACATCGGTTAAACAGATAATCTTCAACACTTCAAAGACCAAAAGAATATTAATTTAAAATGTTTTAAAAACTTGGACTTTTCTTGACAGTGAGTAATGTCCACTGGAAGCACCTATTACTGTAGAGAGATTGATGGGAACTGAAGAAACTCATTAGGAATTTGCCTTCAGTGTGACAAGGCTAGCCATTTGGGCAAGAAACTTCTCTTTCCTGGACTGCTTGTTGGTATGCTGTATGAAATGTACATGCAGGACACACAGAAAAATGACTGCTGAACTTGTCAAAAGAAGGTAAGCCAGTCTTTCAAGTTTCCTGATTCATGAAAGAGTCTGCCAGATATTCTTGAGAATACAGAGAAAAGTGACTGACAAACTGCCAATATAGACAAAACAGTATATATGTATATGTATATTCCTGATTCATGGAAAGGTTTGTTAGAAACTATGGGCCTGTAGGCTGATGATGAATGCCCCAATGTTACAGAATAACTTCGGGCAACTGTCCAGGTAGTGAGATGTCTCTGTCAATTTTAGAGTTTTGGAAGTTGTTTACAAAGCACTTCTTGTTTACTTAGGTATATTATATCCTTCTGGAGTCATCAGTGGAGTTGAAGACAGATAGTTAAGGTTATAGCTTTTCTTAGTAATGATAAAAGATAAATTATATATGAAACTTTAAACTGTTAAAAATAAAAGAGATAATAGAATATTTTGTTTAACTTTGCCAGATACCTGTTTTGTTATATGTAATTTTATTATGTTAAAACCTTTATTTTTATTTAGACAGAAAAGGGGGGATGATGTGAGATGTCCTTTTATATGCTGTGAATATGTTTTATTACCATTTGTTAATGAAGAATCTGCTCTGGTTTATGGCAGGGCTTAATATAGCAAGGCAGGAAACACAAGCAGTGATACAGGAAGAAAGAAGGTAGAGTCAGAGAGATGTCATGTAGCTGAAAAGGAGAAAAATGCCAGAACCTTATTGGCAAGCCAAAGTCTCTTGACAATAAACAGATTAATAGAAATGAATTAATTAAACTGTAAGAATTGTTAGAAATATGCCTGAGTCACTGGCCAAACAGTGTTATAATTAACATATATTTTTGTATGATTATTAGGGTCTAGGTTCCTGGGAAATTAAATCATAGACTCTGCTTAAAAGGCATGATATCAAAAGTAAAGGTGGTCAGTTAAAAACAGAAGCAGATGAATGTGATTGCATCTAAACAAAGCCCTTCTGTTCAGTCAAACAATCATCAATATAAAAACATAGCAACAGCAATAACAACAAACCAGGGAGAAAACACTTGAAAAGTATATATCTCAGAAATTATTACCATGCAGAATGTATAGAACTAACAACACTCAATTAAGAATAATTTTTAAAGTGTGGAAAGATAGTTTCTCAAAAGAAGGCATACAAAGAGTTAAAATGAAAAGAATTTTCACACTTCATAATCATAAAAATGTGAATCAAAATAGATATCATTTCCCTCTAGCTAGAGTGGTTATTACTAGAGGTTCAAAATTTGTCTAACATTAGATAAAGGGAACACTTGACTCTCTTGGGGACAATGTAAACTAGTATAACTACTATGTAAAAAGGGGAAGCAACCAATACTGATGCTAGAAAAATATCAAAGGAAATAAATAAGTCAAATAGAAATGTCCATTCTCATAGTCAGTGCAATGCTGGTAACAACAGTGAAGCTAAGTACACATCAAAAGATAAGTGGATGAAACTAGGTATGCATATACACAATGGGATAATATTTTATCACAAAAGATGGAACCATGCCATTCATGCCAAGAGGGCTAGAACTGCTGAACACTATGTAAAGTGGAATAAGTCAGACAAAGAAAGACAAGTACCAAATAATGGCACTCATATGTAGAATCATAAAGAAGTATCTCTCTGATGTGGGATTACCTTCTGTATGCTATGAATATGATTTATTACCATTGGTTACTAAAGAAGCTGCTTTGGGGCTATGACAGCACAGAATAGAGCAAGGCAGGTATTGCAAGCAAGATAGAGGAAAAAGGAAGGTGGAGTCAGAAAGGTGTCATGTAGCTGGAGAAGGAAAAAGACACGACCTGCCAGCCAGAACCTTACCAGTAAACCATGAGTCTTATGGAAAATTACAAAATAATAAAAATGAGTTAATTTAAAATGTAAGAGTCAGTTGATAAGAAGCCTGAGCTAATAAGCCAAGCAGTGTTTTAAGTAATACAGTTTCTGTGTGATTATTTTGGGTCTGGGTAGTGGGAATGAACAAGCAGTCTCCTCCTTCAGATCTCCTAGAAGTTGAGAAGCGGTTATCAAAGGTGGAGGATTCTAGTGGAGAGAGGGATAAGGAGGGTTTGGTCTGTTGACTACAGTTAGAATGGAATAAGAATCCTGGTGTCCACTTGTACAGTGCAGTGACTGTCTCAGCTTCTGTTCCTTTACTGCAATATATGTAAGGTAGAAAAGAAGTTATTTAGTTTACATTTAAAAATTAGGTCATTTTGTGGGATGACATGAAAGAACTTGAAGCAGCTAGTCACAGTTTTCCAGAGTGGAGCAGAATGCAATAGGTTTGTGCATGCAAATTTCTGCTCAGCCCTTTTCTTCTTTACTATAAAGCAAACCAGAATCTTCGCCTAGGGAATGGTACTACCTACAGTGGGTATGTCTCCAAACTCAGATAACTGAATCACAGCAATCCCCCACAGACACTCCCAAGGGCATGCCTGATCTAGATAATCCCCGCTGAGACTCCTTTCCTAATTGATTCCATGTTGTGTCAAGTTGACAGAGCAAGTCATCACAATGACAATAGATAATAATGAGTTACATTTATCGGAAAGATTGAAAACTAAATTTAAAATATTTTGAATGATGGTAGCTTATGAAATGACATTTGTTTAATCTAACTGAAGTAGTAAACAATTGATTCAAATATTAAAAACATACAATAACCTATTAACATATATAATTTAACACTCATGAACAAGAGAAAATCTAATAAAATTAAAGTATCATCAAAATAAAAATAAAGGTGATGGTAAATTATTAACTTATTATCACATTGTTTTAAATGATCTGCAATTTTGTGTATATAACTTTGACTCCTCTCAGTTCTAAGGCAAATTCTAGTGTAATCAATTCAAAGGGTGTTCTATTCGGATGAAAAGTAAAATATGGAGAAGGGTCTCTCACCTCTGTTCCTCTAGATTAGTAGTTCTCAATCGATATATCACAGCCATTGTAGGTTTTCAACAACCCTTTCACAGGGGCCACTTATCAGATATCCTGCATATCAGATATTTATGGTACTACCCACAACAGTAACAGATTACAGTTATGAGTACTAATGAAATAAATTTATGGTTGGGGGTCGTCACAACATGAGGGACTATTTTAAAAGGACGCAGCATTAGGAAGGTTGAGAACCACTACTCTCCATCCTTACCGGAGGGCAGATAGCATAATAAGGTAACAGATAACTTTGTGTAGACTTAGCACAGCAGGCGAGGCATGTTTAAAGCCAGTCTCACTCTGTGCAGGTCAGATTATACATCAAAGCGTGTCAGATTGTTCTCACGTCTTCTTATTATTGCTTTGACATTTGCTTTCACCCTTAGCAAAAACAAGCAAACACATATGCAAACTGACTTCCTGCTTCGCAGAAGGCAGTGACTGGGCAGCTCGGGTCTCCTTCCACCAGGTATGTTCAGTCCTTTCCCAGGAAGGTGAAGATGGGGTCTGGTGCTGATGTTAGCTTCCCACACAATACAATGGTTATCTTTTTCCTGCTTATTCACGTGGTTATGGTTTTATTCAGTTATGCATTTTGATTTCAAGAATTGGAATTTTGTTTTCCTGTTTTCATTAACTTTTATTTTCAATAAATTTAGGTAACAATAGAAAAATGCTTGATTCTTTCCCTTAGAATATTCTTTTGTTGTTTCTATCATAAATGTTGCAATAACAATCTGCATATATATCAGTTTACCCATTGAACATTTGAAAGCTCTATAAAAAAATCAGGTGTGGAGGTGTGGAGGAAGAAGTTAGAAAATGTAATTTATATCAGGTGACATGAGAAATCAACTATTAAACTAATCTGATCATTCACAGAATAAGTCACTAGATAACATTCTTCATAGAGAGATGTATAAAATTCATAAAAATATAAACACACACACACATTTATCTCCTTTTCTGCCAAAATAATGGAGACATCCATAGTAAGTAACTCTCCCCACATTATTGTATTTCAGTAGTTTTGAAGTGGCTCATTTCTTTTACCCATTGCATGGTTTAATGGAATATATGAAATTTCAGTAGCATGAAGTAGGGACCCGGCTACAGGATTTATTTTAAATCTTGGGTAAAAGCTTGGTGTTCGTTAAAGTGGAGGATTAATGACACTCTCCACTAGAGCTGAGTATAATGCAGGCAGGGGTGCAGGTGTCTGAACTGCTCTGCAAATCTGCCTTCATCTTGACCCGCTCCTTCCCTCTCACTCCAAGCTAAGCCTCGGAAAAGAGGCTCCAAACCTTGCCAGATTGCTCAGTGAACTTTGGACAATGTGGTTATTTGCCAAAGGAAAGCACAAAGTTGCAAGAACACTAATTTGTTACCTGACATTTAAAAAGAATAAAAGAAGTAAAAGTGTTGTGGTCTCTAGGACGAGAAGGGGGAATATCTTTTTTTAATTAACCGAATAGAAGTGATTGGTCTTCATTTCCATCTAGCTTAGAGACTCTTTTTTTTAATTAATTTATTTATTTATTGAGGATTTCAGCCTCCTCCTCGCCACCGC
>NC_022031.1:28916483-28937866 GCF_000317375.1 Microtus ochrogaster
CCTTCAATAGAAGAATGGATGAAGAAAGTATGGAATATATACATATTAGAGTACTACTCAGCAGTAAAAAACAAGGACTTCTTGAAGTTTGCGTACAAATGGATGGAAATAGCTTAGAGACTCTTAAATGTGCTTTTCCCCCCTTAAATTTGCCTACCAAAAGTCTATGAACATAATAAATGTGTTAGCTAGTAAGGAGAAAGTTAGTTAGCTGTAGAAAGTAGAAGCAGTATTCAGAAATTGTTTGAATGGGACCAAAAGCATAGAAGTTAGCATATGTGTGTGTGTGTGTGTGTGTGTGTGTGTGTGTGTGTGTGTGTACAAAAGCTCAGTCACTGTGTTTCATTTCAGCTTGCCTGATCTTACTGAAAAAAATTTGTGTGTTCATCTTATATAATATTTCTACTACCTTTCATTTTTCATTGTGCATTCCTTTCTTCCATGGACCAAAGAGAAGACTAGAATCCTGGAACAATCTCTTAACTCATAAGGATAAAACTTCACCCTTCCACAGTATGACGCACAAGACCACAAAAGGCTTCTGCTACCTTTGCTCAACTTAAGTTGAATTTAGTCACAAGCAAATCCTCACCATAAAGAAGGAGATTGAATAAAACTGCAGCAGAATATTAGGAAATAATCAGAATCAACGCTGTCTGGAGTTTTTTTTAAAAAAATTATGAAACAGTACGTGTGTCATTTTAAAACCAATAGAGAATAAGTCAAAGAAGTTTGAATCAAGCATTTTAACTGCAAATCCATACTACAAAATTTAAACTGGATTTAGAGTGTGCTATCTGAAACACTGAAATTTCTGCCTCAATTCAGCTAAAGGATTTAAGAATAAAAACTAGGGGAAAAAATCCCTATTTTCTTTTGTCCTTTCCCCTCTTTGACAGGAGAAATAAAAGGGAGTGGTTGTAGAGAGGATTAAGCTGGATCAATGCAGTCAAGTCATGGCAGGGGCAGCGCTGAGTGACAGCAGAAGTCATTTTCTGTGTGGGTTGCCACCCTCCCTAGGCAAAGCTTTGTGTCTGCCCCACTTTCTCTTTACCTCCCACACTATTGTATTGCACTGCTCTGTGTGTCTTTTAACACTACTCCCCCTTTCTCTTCTATTTTATCATAAGCCCGAGAGTAAACCCCATGAAATAATTCTCAGCTGTTTTTTTTTCTCTCACTTCTCTTGTCTCATATACCCAGAATTGCTTTAGAATAATCTCACAGAAGCTTCAAATCAAAACCACCAGACAGTGGCCAATATTAGTTTCTATTTTAGTTTTAATTATTTTAAGTTGTGTTCTATGGGTTTGGGTGTTTTCCCTGCAGGAATGTGTATCTGTACACCACTCGCATATGTGGTGCCTATGCAGGTTAGAAGAAGGTGTGGGATGCTCTGAGACTGGAGTTATACACAGTTATAAGACACTTTGTGAAACTGGGACTTAAACTTAGGTCCTAAGGAACAGAAACAGCTGCTCTTAACCATTAAGTAATCTCAGTAGTGCTTCTGCTTTAGTTTTTTATCATGAAATGAAAAAAAGAAAGATACTGGCCAGCATGCATACATTCATACACACACATGTACATAGATACATGAAGTCAGATCAGCATAGCACAAGAAAGATATTTTAGGCTATTGAATCCGAGTTTTTGTTTGTTTTGTTAGTTTTCCTCAGCTAGTAGATAGATAGGTAGATAGATAGATAGATAGATAGATAGATAGATAGATAGATAGATAGATAGATAGATAGATAATGAACTAACAAATTCAACTTTCCCATTAGGAATGAGATATTTCTTTCTGTTTTTTATTAATTTTAATTCTATGTTGTGTGTGTGTGTGTGTGTGTGTGTGTGCGTGTGCATGCGTGCGTGAGTGTGTGTGTGTGTGTGTGTGTGTGTGTGTGTGTGTGTGTGTATCAGAGGATAACTTACAAAGGTGGTTTCTCTCCTACCATGCGGAACCCTGGAATCTAATTCAAGTTCTCATCGTTAGTCACAAGCACCTTTACCTTAAAGGCCTTAAGAGCCCCTTCATTTGACATATTAAATTTTATCTAAGTAAGACTAAAATATATACGCATAATCTAGATGGAGACATAAAACACTGTGATTTTACTCAAAGGAAACAATCCTACTTGTGGTGGTTTGTGTGAGGATGTCCTCACAGGTGCTTATATTGAATGTTTAGTCATCAGGGAATGACAGAATTGGAAAGGATTACAAGGATTAGGAAGTCTGCCCCTAATGGGGGAGGCATTCACTAGGAGTGGGCACGAGGTTTAAAATGTTCATATCAGGCCCAAAGCTTCTCTGTTTTATCCTTTCTCTCCCTTTTTCTCCCTCTCTCTCAGCCTGCGAGTCAGGATATTGCTCTCAGCTACTGAGCCATCACCATGGCTGCCTATGTGCCACCATGATGATAATGGTCAAAACTACTGAAACTACAAACAAGACCTCAAAAATCGCTTTATTTTATGTGTTGCATGGTGTCTCTTCAAAGAAATAGAACAGCGACTGAGGCAGGCCTTGTTGGAAGAAGTATATCACAGAGGTTGAGGTTTGAGGTTTCAAAAGCCTATGCCAAGTCTAGTTTCTCTGACTGCTGACTGCTATCTGGATAGTACAGTACAGTTTTCTGCCAGTTCTTCAGTACCATGCCTAGCGGCATGTAGTCATGCTCCCTGCCATGATACTAAGATACTAACCTTCTGAATCTGTAAGCAGGACCCCCAGCCAAATGTTTTCTTTTACAAGAGTTCCCTTGGTCATGTTGTCTCTCCACAGCACTAGTACACTGACTAAAACAGTACATAATGAAATATCATTATACCAGCAAAGCAGATTCCTTTGTCCTCAGGCTAGGAGACAGGGAGCTGGCCAGAACGTAAGATCAGCCATGGAGCAACACGCTCTGTAAAGGCTTTTGATTTCCACATTTCTTAAATGAGACATGTTTGAGTTTTCCTGGACCCCAAAGATACGAGCACAAAATTGACCTGGATACAATTAATGAGAACTTTTGGTTTCAAGAGAAAAGGAGGCTATTTCTCCACCCAGGCAAGAGCAGGAAAGTGTTTTCTTCCTTTCCTTAAAGTTAATACAGAGCCAGAGAAGTGTAGCAGCAGTTTCTAGTCTGATGAGCAGAAGAAATTCTACCTAACTTTACCATGACAAATCATTGGCGTGTACTTTACACTCTGAGGAGCCTATATGTATATGAAACTTAACAGAAGTCAGTCAAAAATCCCTTGGTGGCACCCTTCCACTTTTATCAACCGTTTAATGTTATGATATCATCTATGGCTCCCCTTGGGTGGCAATATGGCTCATTTTGATGCACAATCAAGTCATCAAAATGTGCTGGAAATGCTGTGTTTGTTCAGAAACTGGAAGCATTTCACTCATAAGTAATGTCAAATGCTTTACCCACGGAAAGTAGTATTATCAAATGTGTTAAGCTGGATGACTCCATTATAACAATTTATACAGTCCAAGAGGTCAGACAGGAGTCAACTAAAATCACCAACATTAGACACAGTCTTGTCTCCTGTTGGTATTGATGCTTCTACTTCAAAATATTGGTACCATCCTTTCTAAGTACCAATCTGAATTCCATTTCTTTTGTGCCTTTTTAAAACAATTTATCTGTAGTTGGTTTCTGATATGACGCATCATGACTTTTCTTCTTTGAAATAAGTTCCTATCTGCTTACAATGCAATTAAATTTATCCCTTTTCTATTCTCCTCTTAAATATCTAAGTACAAATTGCTAAGCAATTTTTGAAGATATAAAGAAATAGCAAGTACTTTGCAAATGGGGTCTTCCAGAGTACACAGCCAATGGCTGACCAAATACTGGCAACATTGCTCTGTCGAGATGAGCTTCTAAAGTGATGCTCTCAGATCATACCTGAAAAAAAAGCACTCTTTGAATGTACAGTGTACATTTCTGGGTATCTGGAGGACCAGCTAGAACAGTAACCTTCAATCAGGTTGACATTTAGTGAGTATTAATTAATAAATCATTTTGTCTAAGTTTTATGGCAGAGTCGACAAGCCTATTTCCTTTTCTAGAAACCTTTATGTCTGAAAAAAGGAACAACTTCAGAAACAATTAATTTTGGGACCAGCATTTCCCAATGCCTTTTCCTAGTAAGTTGACTCATATCACAGAATAATGATTCAAACAAACACCCATTAGAGATGTACATGAACTTCCAATATTAGATTACATCAAGAGGACTCATTATGGCAGTTTTAAGGAGAATACAGACAAAATTTCCCTATTGTTTCGTTTTAAGTTTCTGAAAAAGTAGATTTACTCTGTCACACATGAAGCTAGTGTGCAACATTCCTCTGAAGTTCTCCTCTCCTTTTATATTGTTCAAAATAAAGAGCATGTTTTATGTGAGCTATAAGTTGAAATATGGATCTGACTAACAATTTTGAATGGGTTAGGTGGTCATTCAAAAATGGAATAAATTATTTTACAACCTAAGTACACCAAAAGCACTTCTCCAACCTGTCTTTCTAATCAGTAGCCAAACTGCTTTTCCAAGTCAGAAGATCTCAGGTTGAACAATAAATCATTGTAATCTTTTGCTTGGCTATACAATTCTCTAATTCCTGCTGTGTTTTGAGTTGACTAGTAAACATACCCCAAAAAACCATCTTTGATTTCTTTTTTCTTTACACACTTATGTTTAACATATCACTTTGCAGATCACTGATTTCTGGCTCATTGTATTACTCTTCATGAGAAACTTCTACTTGTAATAACACAAGGCAGATGATACTGTTAACTAGAAACAATTACCAACAACCATACTACTCTTACTCCTACAAATATGTTCGGGGTGAACATATAATTACTGTGACAGATCTCACTTACCCTGAGTCCCACCTGAAAACTCTTGTTCTCCTGCAATCCCATTCTGACTTAATTTATTACCCAGAGAAGATAGCAAACTCAAAACTCACAAAATCAGGTAGCCAATGGGGGAGCTTTTCTTTCTTATCTTTTCATTTGTCGTTTGGAACTTAGTATTTTTTTTTCTGTTTTCTCTAATGATAACAGACAATGTCTTCCCATTAATGGTGAAAGAAACAGTGTGACCTAGTGTTTATAGTGAAACTATTGAATTATGACTGCTAAAGTAAAGAGACTTAACTAGAATGTGAAGTTTTTCTTTCAATTTGTTTTTTCTGCCAACTATTCTCTAATAGTCAAAATTAATGGGCATGAAATTCTAAAAAAATATTTTGGTGCATTAGTATTTAGTAGTCTTTCTTGAATAAGAGAATAAAATTCCATTTATAGGTTTAATATAACAATTAAGTGCAGCCTACAAACTGAGTCAGAGCATCGCTTTGGTGTTTTAAAGATGGCATGATGTCCATCTTTAGATGTGGAGTAATGGTGGAAAAAAAACAGATCAATTTGGTGCCAACAGACCAGGCTCCAAAGATAACATGATGCTTCTAAGAGGAAGAATACCTACTATGTTGCCTGTTGGGGCCCAGTGATAGAGCTATTTTTCCTCTGATACCTGGGCTTGTAAAGATCTGAATATATATCCTTTAAGTCTTTGCTTCCGTCTACAAATTTGCTGATGTTCATAGAATGATCACAAACTCTAAGAAACTCTCATTCTACCCTAATCCTCATCAGTTCTTGGAGCAAAGATTGGGAAGATAACATAGAATGAGTTTGTACATTTACCGTTGCTACCCTTGAGAAATTAAAAGCCAAAAGCAGAGCTGGAATACAAACTTTAGCTAAAATACTTGGCATGATGCTAACATAGCATAACCCAAATGGAACTAGCAAGACTGCATGCTCATTCCATTGACTGTCATCTCAAACACCATAACCCAACACCATAACTCACTTAGGCTGCATCTATGCATTCATATATTGATATTTGAAAAGAGCAGTGGTGGTGTGTGCAGTTACTATAAAGACAGAGCCATCACTGACATGTTGTTGGGAGGATACGAATGGAATGTAGCACCGGATTACAAAAAGACCATTGTTACAAGAGATGGAATTAAGACGTCAAAACAAAGTATTAGACAAAGGATAGCTATAAAATGAAGTTACTTAAATGGGCTGCTGAATAATAACAGCAGTGTCAAAAAGTTTGTATTTGGTGTCAATGTCTCCTTAAATCTTTATCTGTGTGTTGTGGTGTAGCGAGATAAAAAAAACCAAGGATTCAAAAGCTGCAGGTTGGTTTGAGGCATAAAGTAAGAACCTGTAGTCATGAGGGTTCTCCTGCTTTTGTCACTGGTGAGCTTGGAGGGTCAATGACTGATCACCTCAGTTTCTTCACTGACTTGCTGATTCACAAGGAACTTTCACTCTAAGGAGATGAAATTGAAAGGTTTTTTTTGCAAAATGAGCACTGTAGAGCCTTGATTTATTTTGAGTAATACTTGATTTGCAGCAATCTGTTAGAAAAACCTATTTTTTTTTTAAGATGCTCCTTCCCACATTGTGTGCCATTGCACTGCTTGATAGTGTGCCACAAGAAACAAGGGAGAGAAATGGGTATTTGTTCTGAAGGGAAATGAGAACGGTCACTCTTCCCTCCACAGTGCCCGTGGAATTATTCATGCAAGGAAACATTTGATAAAAAATACATGGGACAGGGGCTGGCGAGCAGTCTTATTGGTTACAAATGCTATTTTCTTTACCATTCTCTCACCTGTTTTCCAAGGTTAGTGCCCTTGCCACAGTGAGCAAAATCTGACATGTTCACAGGTGATTAATCAAGAGTTTAATCAGTGGAGTAGCCTGGCGGGGCTAAGTCCTGGTGAGAAGTCAATAATACAACTTCAGAATCTCAGTTCATGGAGTGACTCTATTAAGCACTGTGGTAAAACTATTATTTATCATAGTGTTTGAGATGGAAAACTATCAGTATCAGATGGTTATTTTTTTCTAAAGACAAAACAGCCAGGCAGCACAACTTTGGAACACTTGTACCCTTACTTTCTACCAAAAAGTTCCATAATGGAAACATCACTTCCTCCTGTCTCCACCAACAATCCAAAAAGTCATGCAATGAGAATTTAATTGGACTGAAGTGGCTATGTGACATGCAGAGCTGAGCTGTTTCATCAAGACTCCACAGGTAGTGAACACTTGGTGACGGATGGGTGGAAGAGAATGTACATTCTAATAAGGGGTCAAGGGATTTCAGGAGTTGCACTGTGTAATTATTTGAAGCAGCATGTGAGATGGTCCATGTCAAATAAGAAAATCACAATTCTATCACAGAAGAACATGGGCATCATATACAAAAAACGAATGGAAAACAAAGACCTAATGCCAATGTTACCAAAGTCCCTTTATTATGTCATAGGCTTTTAGAAGGTTATCTTGAATCGAAACACAGAGAAAGCTTTTCCTAACAGTCACATTGTGTGACAAAATAAATAGTGTCATATTTACAGATCTAGTCAAAGCACATTTTGTCCAAATAGTTCTTTGTAAGGGCAAGCATTTATTCTCAATTTAGTTCCTTACTTGCAGTAATAGGCAGTATGTTTTATGAGATCACAGTTACATACTTTATAATTCTTCATGATAATATGCTCATGCCTTCAGTAATAGAGTTTATCTGCATGATGGTATAGACAACAAATATTTAAAAATGGTATTAAGAATTTTCCAATGAACTCAGCACTATTCCACTTAAAACAGTCAAATAGTGAATACCTCTGGGACAGTGAACTACTGTCACCAAATATGTACTTGTGCGTCTTCATTCCTTTATTGTATTTTATTATTCTGAGAACAGCTGTAATTTACTATCCTCAACATTTGAAGTAATTATCAAATAATCAGTTGTATAACTAACTGGATTGTCTGAAACTTAAAGATTTATTAGTCAATAATAATCCTTTAAAGTCAGTTTTCAAAACTCAAAGGGTTATTTTATACAATCAGCATCAATAGCCATTACATTTTGAAACCAATTCTCTCCAAACTACTTGAGAAATGAAAAATGCTCGAAGAAATTACTTGATGTAATTCAAAAGATAGGATACGACACATAACAAAGTTTTAGTACTGAAATGCTTCTATGCAAAGTCCATCTCAAAAGTTTAGTCAAAATAAAAGGAGTCCATTGTTCCTCCCAATGAATCTAGCATCAGGAATGTGTAGAGTCTTCAAGGACAAAGAGTTTGCTAATAGCATCCCTCTTCTGACATGAAGGAAAAACCTGACCTGGAGAAAATAAAAAAGAGAATTGAGAGGAGAGGGGAAAAGTTAGCTAGCAGTACAATGTAAAAACTGGAGACCTTTCAACATCACCAAGTCAGGGCTCGCCTAACATTGGGCTTGGCAAGTGCCAGACAGAAAAGGAGTTGATTCTTGGAGAAACAACTGAAATGCAAAGTGTTAGCTTGAGAAGTCTGTATAGATAATGAGTCTCCCAAGCAGTAGTTAAGAAAACAAAGTATATTTATAATAAAGATATAGTTTGAGACAACAGAACTCAAAGAATTACCCTAAATACCAATGGCCACCAAGAGAAATAGGGAGAACATTAATTAGACATTCCTGTGGGTGTAAATTCACGTGATTACACATAAAATCTTTAAGAATCTACCTGAAAGAATAAGGTTTCTGAAGTCGTGGAGCATTGGAGTCTCGGCGATTAAGGATAGACATGAAGCATATGCACAGATGAAGGCCAAGCTTCACAAGTAAGAGAGATCCCAAAGCAAGGGGAGTCACATGTGGACATAAATAGCAGACATGACAGCACACTGGATATCAACAAACAAAGCCCTGAATTATATTTGAAAGATTCTACTGCCTTGCTAAAATATATCAGAAAACAATTAATTCCTTGTTTTCAAATTCCATGCTTAGACAGCAACCCAATAATAATGATAAAATACAAACACAAGAAAACAGTAAAAGTAGTGGAGAGACCAAGATGGGATAGGAAGTATTTTTTCATATTCTCCATAATATATACTAAAAGTGTGTGTGTGTGTGTGTGTGTGTGTGTGTGTGTGTGTTTGTGTGCCTGTATGAACATACACCTAGTCTTAATATAAAGACTCTATAGCTCTGTCTTGTTCTATTCTAAAACAAAATAAAGAAGATTTAGAGAGACCCCAGAAAGCAAGGAATTTGTAATAAATACTCTGTGTTTTATTCATATATTAGACTGGGTAGTGTAAAAGTCAAATGTCCTAAAAATTATAATAACATATAATGTGGTTTTCAATTCATTATGAGGTAGTGTTTCAGCGAGTCATATTCTGAAAAAAAGGAAAGTTAGAAACTACTAGGAAGTTATCAATGGATTTTCATGGGTATAGCAGAATACCTCAGAGGGGACAGTCTACAAAAAAAAAAAAAAAGCATATTAGCTCTTTTTAACCAGAGCTATGCTGCTGCATGGTAATATGTAAAACGAAGAACATTCAGAGCAAAGCAAATGTAGGCTGAGCTCATGCTATGCCCAAGAAACTCCTTCTGCGACTATAGTCTTAATCTGTTATCACCTCTTTAAGTTCTCATTTCTAGGTACTTTTATATTTGAAATTAAGTTTCTATATGAGTGTTGGAGGGTGCATCCAAAGCAAATCAGAAGACAATCACTATATTTCACTTAAGCTGGTAAAAGAGGATGCTAATTATCTAGGAAAAAAATTGTGCATGTCATAGAATACTAAAGCACCTACCACCTCTCCCTACAAAGAGATCACCAAGTCACTCCTTCCATGAAACTGGAACAGAAGGATTTAGTCTTGTAATTTTATCATGAGTTCCATATTTGCAAGCAGCAACAAAATCTTATTTGCTGTCAGCTGTGACCAACTGGCATTTCCCATGTACTAGGTATCTCCCTTGAGAGACCGAAATGTTTGATTACAATAAGCAGAACAAGCTGGCTTACAGGACTATTATCACAGCATTTATCAGGTTTTACGGTTTACTTTCCTCAGTCTGGCTATATATTGCATTGAAATAGACAATTGTATGTCAAACTTGCTCCAAGAGAATCTGTGACAAAATGATTCAGAATCAAGGGCTCACTCCTCGCTTAGATTTGTAGCAAGGTGTTTCTTATTTGAATGGACATGGCCTCATATGTTCTCAGTTAGCATCAATTTGAGATGCAAATGTGCAATAGAGTGTGCATAAGTTTTAAAATACGTTTCATTATTCCACACGTGACCTTTGTAAGATGATAAAACTTGTACATGTGATGCAACTACCCATATTTCTTGCTATACACTCTACAATAGCAAGGAGCCACCTACACACAATAGTGCAATTCAGGTAACTAATTGCAGAACTGTACACATGTCGCTATTAGTAGAGAGGAGTGAAAGGTGACCTAATTTTCACTATACAAATTTTTAGACCTTTCTGTCCACCTATGATCACTGAAAAAAATATAAAGAAACAAATTTCTTCACAGATACAAAGACTTATATATCTCAAGCCTCTAGCTGCATCATTTTCTAGGACAAGAAAATCAATAAAACTGACAATCATCAGTGATTGGGACAGGAGATGAGGAAGGACAAGAGGGATGGATTGCAGAGGCTGAAAGAGCTTTAGGAGATAGGGAATGACCTTTGGACACAGTTTGCATAACTCCAGTTTAAAAAAAATCTGAGCTGTGTGCTTTCAATGGGGCATTTGATGATATGTTAATTACCCCTCAGCAAAGCTGTCACAGGAATTATGTAAAATGGGAAATCATGTCAGAGTTTTCTAACACTTTTTAAGGAATATATATCATTTACATTTTGATTTTTATAGTATTTGAACAGCAGCAGAAGGAGGACATCAAAGCAAATCTGTGTCTTAGTCCTATCAAGATCCTGTCTCAATAATCTTGTAAGAGCCAGAGATGATAGGTCAGAGGAGGCAAACCGATGGACAATTTTTAAACTTGTAGCAGCTGTGGTTAAGAGTCATTATCTGTTCCTCAGTGAGAGAGGAGAGAGAGACACTGATGTTAGAAACCACTGTGTATCCTCTGTGACTCATTGTCTAACGGCATACATATTGGAGGCTGTAAAATAGTTGTCACTACGGAGTGTGTGTTTGATAATCATCCACAAATCATTTTGCCATCTTTACAAACCCTAAGGAGAATGACAAATGTTCACACAAACACACGAAAACCTTCTAACCTCTATAATCAGGGTTGACTCTATCTGAAGAGCATCACGATTTCAGGGCTCAGCATGAGAAAATAAGGCCAGTGTCACACTTTCTGGAATTTTCCCTGAAGATGTTTCTTCCTTCCCAGATGCATTTCACTTAAAATCACAGGATGTCTTTGCTTTCATCATTTATTGTATTGTCCTGAACCCTTGGTGTCTCACAAAAGGGGTGCAGTCGTGAGGTGGGAATCTTTTGTTCCTGAACCTGTAAGCGCATGAAAATTTCTTAACACATGCTTGAATAATGTGCCGCTAGAGTATGTGAAATAGTTTTTATTGGCAAAAATTGGTATGTCCTGGAAATTGGATGTACAGAACTCTATGTTGATATAATAATAGCAACTTATTATTCATGAAATATAAAATTATAATGAATTCTTAGGATTTTAGCAACTTAGATTCAACAGATCTATGTTTTCATTCTTAGAGAATCTGAAGGTTAGATGAAATATTTCACACAGAAAATTGATTTCGAAGATAATTAAACTAGTTAGGTACAGTGTCTGTCATTTCAAAGTTTGGGAAGCAGAGGTAGGGGAGAATTAATTAAAGTTAAATCCAGACTACAAGAGACCCTACTACATAAAAAGGTAACTATATAAGTAAACTAAAAATTATTCTAATAATAATAAGAAATCATAGAAAAAGTAAAAAATGAATTTGAAATAGTCTGCAGCAATGAATTTTTTATTGATTTCTGTTGAGCTCTTCATTTTTCTCTACTTCCCTCCCTGCCTCTCCCCTACCTTTCAACCCTCCCCCAAGGTCCCAGTGTTCCCAGTTTACTCAGGATATCTTGTCTTTTTCTAGTTCCCATGTATATTAGATCTATGCATGTCTCTCTTAGGGTCTTCAATGTTGTCTAGGTTTTCTGGGATTGTGATTTGTGGACTGGTTTTCTTTGCTTTATGTTTAAAAACCCATTTATGAGAGTACATGTGATAATTGTCTTTCTGTGTCTGGGTTACCTCACTTAAAATGATATTTTCTAGCTCCATCCATTTGTCTGCAAAATTCAAAATGTCATTATTTTTTTCTGCTGTGCAATACTCCATTGTATAAATGTACCACATTTTCCTTATTCATTCTTCAGCCGAGGGGTATTTAGGTTGTTTCCAGGTTCTGGCTATGACAAACAATGCTGCTATGGACATAGTTGAGCACACGTTCTTGTGGCATGATTGAACATCCTTTGGATATTTACACAAAAGCAGTATTACTGGGTCATGAGAAATGTTGTTTCCTAATTTTCTGAGAAATCACCATACTGACATCCAAAGGGGTTATATCAGCTTGCATTCCCACCAGCAATGCAGAAGTGTTCCCTTTTCCCCACAACCTGTCCAGCATAAGTTGTCATCCCTGTTTTTGATCTTGGCCATATTTACAGGTGTAAGATGGAATCTCAAAGTTGTTTTGATTTGTATTTCTCTGATGACTAAGGATGTTGAACATTCCTTAAGTATCCTTCAGCTATTTTAGATTACTTTGTTGAGAGTTCTCTGTTTAGGTCTGTACTCCATTTTTTATTGGATTATTTGTTCTTTTGATGACCAATTTCTTAAGTTCTTTGTATATTTTGGAGATTAGACCTGATGTGGGGTTAATGAAGATCTTTTCCCATCCTGTAGGCTGTCATTTTGTCTTGTTGACTGTGTCCTTTGCTTTACAGAAGCTTTTCAGTTTTAGGAGGTCCCATTTATTAATTATTTCTCTCAGTGTCTGTGCTACTGGGGTTATATTTAGGAAGTGGTATTCTGTGCCAATGTGTTCAAGTGTACTTCCCAATTTCTCTTCTATAAAGTTCAGTGTGGCTGGCTTTATGTTGATGTCTTTGATCCATTTGGACTTGAATTTTGTGCATGGTAATAGATATGGGTCTATTTTCATTCTTCTATATGTTGATATCCAGTTATGCCAGCACCATTTGTTAAATATGCTTTTTTTTCATTTTATACTTTTTGCTTCTTTGTCAAAAATCAGGTGTTTGTAGGTGTGTGGGTTAATATCTGGGTCTTCTATTTGGTTCCATTGGTCCTCCTGTCTGTTTTTATGCCAATACTAGGCTGTTTTCAGTACTGTAGCTCTGTAGAAGAGTTTGAAGTCAGAGATTGTGATGCCTCCAGAAGTATTTTTATTGTACAGGATTTTTTTTTTGTCTATCCTGGGTTTTCTGCTTTTCCATATGAAGTTGAATATCATTCTTTCGAGGTTTGTGAAGAATTTTGCTTGGATTTTGATAGATACTGCATTAAATTTGTAGATTGCCTTTGGTAAAATTGCCATTTTTACTATGTTAATTCTACCTACCCAAAAGCATAGGAGTTCTTTCCACTTGCTGGTGTCTTCTTCAATTTCCTTCTTCAAAGATTTAAAGTTCTTGTCATACAGGTCTTATGCATGTTTGGTTAGTGTTACTCTGATATATTTTATGCTATTTGTGGCTATTGTGAAAGGTGATGTTTCTCTGCTTTCTTTCCCTGCCCTTTTATCATCTGTGTACAGAAGAGCTACTTATTTTTTTTTTTAGCTGATCTTGTATCCTGATACATTACTGAAATGTTTAAGAGCTACATTTTTTAACTGAATCAATTTTTCCTGGAAAGGTAAAAGAGTTGAATGTTCTAATTTATCATTAGAGTGTTTTGCAGACATTTTCTGATGTTTTTAAACCAAGATGATCTGAATCACAAATTTTATCATTAATATTTCCATGCAAGTTCAACTAGCCCTTGAGATGAGCTACAGCCAAAAACAACAATTCCTCTGTAAAGTTCCAGATTCCCTTTTTTCTTACATATCTCTGCTGTTTAGAGTTTTATCTAGCATGATGAGAACCAGCTAAGCTTAAGGATGGAACCACTTAGACACACTAAGTGTGTCTTAAAACCTCCTAGCAATCAACATCACAAACGACTCCTTGGGATCTTTGATTAAATTTTATCTGTAAAACATTCATTGCAGAAGAGCTCCATGAGATTCTCAAAAACATTTTAAGATACACGAAAGCCCCAGCACTCAGCTGTGGCATGTATATCGTACATGTTCTACAGCTTTCAATTCCTGAGTTAATATCCCACACTCCCTACCCTCAAGTCTTTTATCTTAGAATCTGTTTCAGGAACCCAGAAGGTTCCTTGAATGATACTTTGGCATCATGCCATCCCCAATCAAGACCTGCTTCTGCATCAATTCAGAAAATGTAATTTACCCTTTGAAAGAAAATTCACAGTTTCTGTATAAAAATGAATAACAAAATACCACTCCATTATACAACATATTTGAAAAAATGTTGAAAGCATAAACCATTTAAATCAGTGATAATATATACAGGAAACATTTTATTCATCATCATTACATGAAATATTAATGTAACAACTTTGTTACTAATGTTATCCCATTAACATCCACCCCAATTTCATCTATGATGGTGTAATGTACAACCTTAATCACTACCTTCCATTTACACAAGTAGAGGCTATCACTAATGCCCTATTGCAACCACAAAATTCTTCTGTATACTCTGTAGTTACGTGAAATAAGATGGATACTATAATATTCATATATTATAGAGGAGTACATAAAGTTCTATAGGAACTTCAAATCAACTACTCTGTTCAGTTTCTCAACTAAACTAAACACAAACATTATGATCCATGATCTATAACTGTAGTTTTCATATGGCTTTCCTTTCTTGTTTATATTCACTATAGCTTTAAAAAACTGATGGAACTGTGGACTATGAGCTTATGTCCTTGTTATTATAAAATTAATTTTTATGGAAGTTCCCAATCTCACTTAATGTTAATGCCAATATAATTTCTCCAGGTTGAATCTCTTCACTTTCTTTACATCTACAGACAGCAATTGTTTTCATAGCAATTAAAGTTTACTGATATTTTCACCTTTGCATTTGGTCAGTCTTTGGTGCCCAGGAGTCAAGGGGTCAGTACATACCCTCAGAGTCCTGCCACTGACTCATCCTGTCCTCCTTTACTTGAGCCTGACATACTCTTTTCGTCATTTCTTCTAGGGGGATCTCCAGATTTTTGCATGATGCACCTCCCATTTTTCATCACTGCTCCCTGGTGCCATTCTTAATACTCTCTGATTGCAAATCACCACTTCATAGTGTACCCATGTCTTAGCAATGGTATTGAGAATCTTGCTTGGGGCTGCTGTCTGTTGGTGCTTATGCCTGGCCTTTTTCTTTTAAGGATAGTAATAGGCTTTAAGTTGAGAATCAATCAGTTAGTGAAGGACCATATAAAATAAAGTCCTCAGTAATGTGCCCATAGTTATTGTAATTTAGAGTGCTGAATGTGATCAAGGGAAGTTCTATTTGAGACCAATATGTTATCATGCACCCAGATCAAATAAGTGAAGGAGAAAGTAGAATCCAGTTACATTAGCTAAAATAAAGAGTCTAAACAAGGTAAAGAACATGAACACCACTGAGTCAACTATACATTCCTCAGCAGATACTTTATATTCCAAATTGTGATTCATATGAAGTTATAAGATGTTTTGATTTTGTTCTTTAAGCTACTGTTATCTTCATGAAATTTAACTGTTATAAATCATACATTATTATATTTGTATAATTAAAAAATCACCTTATTTATCTATTATAGAAAATAAACTTTATCAAAAAGAAAATCTTTTATTTTCTCTTATTGACAAGTCATTTTAATATCATCACTTTTCTTGTTATTGAAACTTTGTGATTTACAAGCCATAACAAACCTCAGATAACTGTGAAACACTTTGGTTGTAAACATGCTTTTTATTTAAAAGACTTTGAGTAATAAAACTATCCTCCATGAGAAGATTTATAATTGCTTAAACATCCAAGTGTAGGAAAATTTATATTAGAAATTATTTTATTCATTAATTAACTACTAAGGCTTAGTAACAAACTTATCTAAAAATGTAGGACTTTGATTTATTTTTCCCCAGTTATTTTAATAAGTTTCATAGGGAACAGTGTCAAGACTTATCCAGTCACACAAATTTATCTGTTTTGTGTGTTTTCAGGCTTCTCTGAGTTCATGAATTGGACATTGTACATGGGCTAAGTGGACCTTTGTAAACAATAAAGAACTAATAAGGACATGATCTCATGTTTCCTACATGCCTGAAGAAGAATGACTGCTCCTCAAAAGAACATGTTGCTCTAACAAACATTTCTAAGTATATGCTAGCATTTCACATGGAATAAAATTATCTTTAAAATAAACAAATGTGACATGAAATAGATACGATAAGTCTTTTGACTTCGACACACATGATATGCCACACAAACATGCATGTACATACACACACACAAATAAAATAAATGAAAATGTGCGAAGAAAAAAGGGGCAAAATAATTTCATCACTGAAGTCTTCAATTTATAAATGTTTTATGCTGTAAACTCTCATTATCTTGCCTTTGTTATCATAGCTTTTACTTCATGGAGCATAGTGATTTCCTTTGAAAGTCTTTTATTAATCAGACAATGTGATTTTTGTTTTCTGTTATTCAGGGGCATATGTCATTCAAATTCAAACCGACTGAGATAGTCAGCTACTGAAATAACTAGAAGTACTGCTTAATTCTTATGGAAATTTCAAAAAAATATTTACTATTTTAATTATTAAATCTCCAGTGACTATGTAAGTTAAAATATCTTTATAGATGATTTGAATGCCACAGTAAAGCATTTCTGATCAAATGAGAATCACTGACTCTTCCTAGGTCTAATGGTCTAGGCAAATCTGAATTTCTATTAACGGTATGCTGAAGGCGTAAGTCACAAACAATGCCACAGCAGTTTGGAATTATGATTAATAGGGTATTATTTATTTAAAGGGGAAAAAACTTACAGATCACCGTCAGCCCTCTGTACAACCAGGAAGGGAGTCTAGTCGCCAGCCGAGCAGGAAGTGAAGAGAGCGAGAGAAGGAAGTGGCCGCTTTTTTAAAGGGAGAGAGACCACGCCCCAATGGGCTGGTATCTCAGCGGCTATAGGCTGGAGGAGCGGAAGGACCTCCCGCAACAGTATGCAATGACCATTTTTCAGTCTTCAACTTTTCAAACCATTGTGGGTATTTTAAAACTAGAATGTTTGTGTTACAGAAAACTATCAAAAAGCCTATGAAAATTGAAACAAAAACAGCAAGCCATCCTACCATCAAAATATATTACTGTATTTCCTTTTATGCAAATGTATATAATTGAGATTATACACACACACACATATATGTAGGCATGTATTAAAGTTTGGAAAAATGTCTTATAATATCTGACATTATAATACACCACAATTGTACTTCTTGCCTTATAATACTTTGATGATCATCTCTATGCAAAAATTTGGCCCAAATTCCCAATATATAATCATTGAAAAATAGCAATAGAATGTCCATCAAAATTGTATTAAGCTCCAACCTCTTTTATTCACACTGCCAAATTATTTCATGATATTCCTTTGTAAAAACTCTACACTCGTGTATGAATAGATGAATTCAATAGAATTCTGCCAAATATTTTATTATAGTATACTAGTTGCAAATTGGTTTTGGCTTTGAATTTCTTCATCGTTCTTTTTTGTTATCATGGAATGACTCCAACTATAAAGGATGTAATTTACTAGCATCAAAATGTGATAAAAATCTGTGTGCCACCATTTATCTATAAATAAATAATGATACATTGATAATAATCTCATATTGGCTGTGAATACAGTGTTCAAGTATTAAAATACGATTCTGTCATTTATATTCAATTTAAAAGGGAGTTCAACTTCAAAGTAGTTTTGAATTAACATATCTACTAGAGATAGTATAGCAGCTTCCTAGAAAAAAAAATACCTTGACACTACACAGTTGTAGCATTATTGTTTAATAATCTGATTAAGATTGGGGTCTGATGTCAGTTTGCCTGAACAAAGTCAAAATAAAGCAGAAGACAATTGAGGGAGACAATGAACCGGAACACTCTAGCTCAATTTTTCTGTCTCAGAAGTATCTTTCCAAATGAGGCACAAGTAGATGAGGGAATAAACAACATACCAGGATACACTTCCATCTGTCAGTTTAATATCAAGTAGAGGCAGATGCCAACAGGACAATAAATACAGCTACAGGGTCAACATCTAAAAGTTGTGGCATTGCAATTTAAAGAAACAATATGTAGATTCATATTCAAATATCCTTCCTGGGATGAAAATCAAAGCTTTGAAGTGTAGTTTGCATAAGGTATTAATATTAAATATAGAAAAACTGGTCTCTGCTCCTAGATAGTTTTACTACCTTTCTCCCTATGTAACAAGCGGCCATTATCTTCCTGATACTCTAATCCCATCACTTCTTCCTTCCTTGGAGTTCTTGGAGTGCTGCTTATAGAACAGGATGCATTCAAAGGTTGAGATCCTCTCTAAAATACAGACACACACACACACACACACACACACATTCGTAATTTCAACTGTGATCACAAGGTAATAATTATTTCAAATTCCAAAAGAGCTCTGCATTGAACCCAGTTTCTACTGGGTATTATAGATGTTAGAATAGGATATATTTTGAGGCATGCCAATTCTAAGATTAAATTTTAAGAAAGAAGAATTGAATTACCAGTTCAAATGGTACACAGATACACCAAGAGTTGGCTAAGGATTATTCTGGGAATGCACATGAGATGATGCTATGGTGGAATTCATAGACTGAGCAGGAAATGGTTGCACTGCTACATTAGATCTTTCTTTTACAGTAAAGGAATCAATCTGAAGGACTCGGAAACTGGAGGATAGGAACGTAGAATTTTCATTTAGAATTTATGCATCCTCTAGGAATTCCTAAGTGCTCAATATTTCACAATTACTGAGAATAATCCTTAATCTGAGAATAAATTTTCCTTCTACCCATGGACTTATGGAATGTCTTTTCTAAATTCATGCTTTCCAAGCAGTGTTTTTCTAACCAAATGTTTTCCTCCACCACAAAACAAATATAGCAATGGAACCTTGCTCACGGGATATACTAGTTTTACCATTTTCACCAATCTTCACAAGTTGGTTTAGTAGCCTATCTCTAAAGAATGTCAGTGTGCCTGTCGACATGCATCACTTGAGAAATGAATAAAATTCTCCAAAGGATGGCTATGTCCTGAACAAGATTGTGGTGCTTTTAATTTAGTCACAATTAATGAATCCTGGACTAAGGAGACAAATCAGATGATAAGATGCTGGCTGCATGAGCATGAGAACCTGAGCTCACTCCTCCACACCTGGTGAAGCCGGGGCACAGCAACACACCTCTAGTATCACACCTCTAGAGACAGCAACACGAGGACCAACATCTAGTACCTACTTGCAGTGTTTCAAAAGGCAAGGGGGAGAAGAAATCGATAGTCTCTGACATGTATGTTCATGTGTATACATATTTGTGTTGTTTTTTATCTAAATTTATATATCATATTTTACCAATAAAGACTCAGTAGTCAGATGCTGGAGTAAAAAACCTGCCAAATCAGAGGGGTTGAGAGCAAATAGTTGACCTTCCTCCTTAGCTATATCTTAGAAAAGAAAGTTTTCTTTTGTTGCAGAAAACAAAACAAAACAAAACAAAACAAAAAAAGACTGCCACACTCAAAGCTCCTTCCTACTAGCTCCTGTGCACTTCTCTATCCACCTTTCTGACTCCTTCTCTATTCTCTTTGGCTACTTACTGTCAACTCACCATTGGCTCTGCCTTCTGATCTCAGATTGTCATTTGATTAAAACAATCTCAATTTCCATGGTGTGATCAAATACCCTGAAACATATGTTTGTATTTACAAACACACAAATATACTTAGATTTTGGAGAGAGAGAGAGAGAGAGAGAGAGAGAGAGAGAGAGAGAGAGAAAGGAATTATGAGCTAGCAGTAAAAGTAGTAACTCACTAACATCAGTGATAATCAATAAAAAATGTGTATTCTCTGTCTTATCAACTTTACACTGCTGCTGGCATGTAATTTGTGGTTTTAAAGAAAGGGACAACTCTACATGGAGTAACTGTAGAGATTTCAGGTTTTTTTGGCCTGGAGCTATGACTTTCTGAGCTCTATATATGAACATGCAAAGAAGAACCTTACTATACTGGCTTGGGTAATTGATCTTGAACAACCAAAGGGAATTAGGCTACTAATCCACAACAGAAGTAGAGAGCATTATGTCTGGAAATTCAGAAAGCTCTTGGGAACATTCATTAGTTATATTATACTTTAGAAACAAGGTTAGCAGAAAACTGTCAAGGAACACAGGCAAGGATTAGTGGATAGGAGAGGCAGAATTGCTTTGTTGTTCTCTCTCTCTCTCTTAGAAAATTATAGAGTCTAACTTTACATCCCTGGCTAACTAATCTGGAACTCACTGTGTAGGCCAAACTAACCACAAAGAACTGAATATACTTCTGCCTAGGTTTCTAATGGATTAGACTATACACATATACTACCACATCAATAAGAAGCCAATGAGAGAAAGACATAAGCTATGATTGGATGATGAGTTATAGAACTGTAATAAATATTTCAATAGTTTGTGTTATTATAAATGTTTTGATAGGTATATAGCAAGTTTTTGTGTTTGCTATACCCTCCAAATTTCTAAGCAAGTAAAATAATATATATTAATTTTAATCTATAGCTTTATCTATTAGTACCATTAACACCATAGTTTTAAGTATAGTATATCACATAAAAATCACCACTCAAAGATTTTGACCTTCTCTTCTGGGGAAGGGCTTAGTGCATTTTGTTCTAAATACATTAAGAAGTTACACTGAGAAGGAAACCTGACCTATAACCATACTGCTATCTTTTTGGAGTACAGTGTAATAAGATATATGTGGGTAATGATCTGACAAAGGATGAATTTGTGATAGTAACTGCTCTCTGTCTATTTGACCCAGACATTTTGCCAAATATTCATCTCCAAGTTACTACGACAGTGCTTCTGGATGAGTTTGATCACTGATATAAACTTGTTCTGTTCCAGTAAATTTGAACTTGCTCTAATATAACACCACAGAATAACTCGTAAGAAAGATGGACTGAGCTCCCAAAGTCCCAATGAGGAACAGAAGGAGGGAGAAGATGAGCAAGGAAGTCAGGACCAAGAGGGGGGCAACCACCCACG
>NC_022031.1:28938281-28945808 GCF_000317375.1 Microtus ochrogaster
AAAAAAAAAAGAAAGATTTCTCTGTCCAGCAGTTTAAGAAGCCCAATATTAAGGTACCAGCTGGCATCTGGCAAGGTTCTTCTAGTGTATCATTCCAGAAAACAAAACCAAACAGCCAGAAGATTCAAAAGGATCACTACACAGGAAGGGAATCAACTCCCTTTCATACAAGCACACTTCTCCAGCAACCCCTCAATTCTTGTTAGAGCAACATTTGTTTCTTTTTTAGATAACCTCCCTCAATGCATGTGCTCTGCATCATTTAATCAACTGTCAGGACTTATCTCCTAAAAATTTTGAATGAGTGATTTCAGCTGAACTTCAGAGAACTCAACCTCATATTTGACTTCATCATATGAGTTGAACACTTAATGAGGACAAAACAGGTAAGGATGGGCAATAGCTCTGATCCATCTACCATGGCATAGACAAAACCAATCACGGTCTGTAGACCTAGACTGAAACCTTCACTTTTCTTGATTTTTAAATTTGGGTTAGAACTTAGTAGACTATTTTCTCTGTTGAGTCTCGCCAATGTGAGGTCAGATTTTTTAGCCCCATAATCATTTGAGATGATGAGCAATAACTTTACACACACACAGTTAAATATATATGTATATGTATGATGTAGGGAAAATACATATATTCTGTTTCTTGATATAACTATTAATAACACACCCATTTTAGAAGATTAACAAATGCATGACAAATGAAATCACCATAGCAAATTGTCTGAATTGTGCATTCCTCCTTCAAATTGCACTGTTGAAGCT
This sequence comes from Microtus ochrogaster, assembly GCF_000317375.1. Taxonomy (NCBI): domain Eukaryota; kingdom Metazoa; phylum Chordata; class Mammalia; order Rodentia; family Cricetidae; genus Microtus; species Microtus ochrogaster. Next base: position 28,939,055 of record NC_022031.1, read on the forward strand.
ATTCCTCCATACTGAACACTTAATTAAGTTCTGGGAATGCCTTCTTATCTTGTCTGGATATTTGAAGAACTTTTCTAATCTCATCCATGCCCTGGTTCACTCTCAAACTCTACAGATTATTCTATATACAACAGCTGGAATAACCACATCAAAATATAAGTCCAATTTTATCATTCTTAGCTAAAGACCTACAAATATTTTCCCCATTCAAAAATAAAATCCAGGTTTTACAGACATGGGTTTAAGCATTATGAAGTATCTAAGCAGCTACATGACATACCTTTTCTTCTTTGCTTATCTTCACTCCCCATTCACAATATTATCATCCTTCTGCCCTGTGGTCCCTTAAACTCACTAATGTTCTTTTTTAGTTTGCTCCTTGTTCATGTTCTAACATGCAACATCCATAAAAAGCAAATACTTATTTCAGTTCTCTGTCCTCTGCTCCACCAACAATCCAGTATATTGAGGATGGGCCACAAATGCTTGTTTTGTAGAAAAGTATAAGTGAGATCTGCTATTTATAATCTTCAATGCATTCCTTAAGCTCACAAGCCACTGAGATTTACATAATATTTTCCCTTTCTTCCATATCTGCTATAGTATATGGTAGTATCACACCCTGGAAAATCTGGTAGATATAAAATTTAGCGCAGCCTGGATTTGCCAAGACTGGTGGCAGGAACCAGGATTGAGACACGGAGGCATCTCTTTAGGTGGAAGAACAACAACCTTTATTCTGCCCCAGCCAAAGCCTTTTATACCTCTACTGCTTCTATGGAAAACTACTGGCCAGAAAAAACCACAAATATCCTTGTCAATTACAGACCACAAGGAAGTTCCCCTGTCGGTCAGGGGGAGTGAGGGCAGCTAGATCACAACAGTATATGGTAGTATCATACCCTGGAAAATCTAGTGGGTATAAAGTTTAGTAAATATAAAAATTCAGTAGATATTTAAAATATAGAAATATGTTTTTGGAGAATAATAAAACTGAAACATTGAAAAGGTATAAAATTCTCATTCAATACTGACTATAGTCTTGAGCTTTTCTATTTCTTTGTATTTCAAATGGCACAGAAAAAGGAGATTGTCTAAATATCACTGTGTTTGTTATCATTGTTATTACAAGTACCTGCAAATCCTCTTGCCCAAATGGTGCTTTTAATTACTAATTTCGTGCACAGCTTTTTGTATTGCTCACTTGAGCCTTAGCACCTGGGGATCTAGAAAAGCTTTGTATCCCATAATGAATGCAGCTATATATTGCTTCTCTTCTCAAGCTGTTGCTTCTCTTTTTCTCTGGCAGCAACCACCTGTTGTATGATAAAAACATTTCCTGAGGAGACACGACTTCTTCTCACCCCAAATAGGGAGCCCACAGTAAACCAAAGTACTGAGAGCACCGAAGTCCAACTTTGTGAACCTTAAGTTTTATTGTAGTTACTTACAGGAATATGGGTGAGGGTTACTTACAGGAGCAGAAATGACTCAAAGACAGCTGCATCAAGGCCCTCTGAATGTAGTGGCAGTTATCTGGCTGGGACAGACTGTGGGGCCACTGACAGTAAGAGCAGGATTTGTCCTTACTGCTTGTTCTGGCTTCTTGGAACCCATTCTCTTTGGAGGGATGCTTTGCTCAGCCTGAATACAGTAAGGAAATCCTTGGCCAAGCTTCAAAACAATTTACTAGACTTTGTTGACTTCCCATGGGAAACCTTAACCTCTCTAAGGAGTGGATGGTGGGTGGGGTGGGGCAGAAGGTGGAGGGATAGGAAGGAGGAAAGGGAGTGGGAACTGGGATTGGCATGTAAAATGAGAAAAGATTGTTTTTAATTAATTAATTAAAAACAAGGAAAGCCCACCCTAGCATGGGTGACAACTCACAAAAGCTGGGAACCTGGAGTTCATTGCACAACCTGCAGCCAGCTCAGTGGGTTGCGAGTGTCCCTTCCAGATTCCTCAGCTGCTTTTCAATACAGCTCACCTGGTTTCTGCTTCTTCCGGGGAAGCTGGCCGGTCTTGAGTCTTCGAGTCCGCAGTGGTTCTGAGCCAGCTTTGCCTCAGTTAGTCATAAAGACGGTCCTTTTACCTGCTCAGTGCAGATGCCCCTTGTATTCATGACTCTGTAATATTGCTTTCTTCTTGTTACTATGAACAGAGCTGGGGCTCTAATTGGCCTGTTTATTTCTTTCCTGCCTATGCAAAGATTTTTTTTAACATGTGCTCTTTTCATCTCTGGCATGTGTTTATCCTAAAAAGTGTATTCCTGGGTGCCCCTTCTAACTAAGATGCATAGGATCCCTGCATTTTGTAGTATCTTCTCCTGTAGGGACAGAAACTCTAGCTGTCTTGGAAGAACTAAGTACAATGCTTGGTAGCGTATGTTACCAGTGAAAGCACAATGAAGACAATAGGAACCATAAGTATTCAAAGGTCATTATTTAAAATGCAATTTATGGAATGTTAAAATTACTGTTCGTGCAACATAAATACACAGAGCTTCAGTTAAATAGGCTTGAATAAGAATAATATAGGCATAGTAAAAAAAACAAAAAATTTAATACATAGTGATGAAGGGTCATAAAATAGGCATTAATTTGTATTTTTAGCCATATGGTTGAGCCTTATGGCCCAAATAAAACTTTTAAAAATTGTTTTAATGATTGATAATGGACTACAGATTAGAGTGCTTGGCCTCGAATCTCAGTTCCTTGTCTTCCTAAAGTTGAAAAGTGACTACTTCACAGAAAAACAGGATGATCTCTAAAACAGGGAAAACTATAGTGAGTCAAAAGATATAATGCAAATGGAACTTTATAAGTTAGATAAGAATAGTTAATTGCTATTACTTTAATTCCTATCATTGACTCTCACTTGTATCTAAAGTAAATTAGTAAACAGGAGTATGTTGATTTCGGAATTACAATAGATTCAGGCATTTTGGAAATATTTTGTGAACTGCAGTGTTCTTCAAGGAATCTGAAAACAAAACACATAAGCTCAGCATCTATTATTTATAGATTTCATTTTCTGGAGCAGTCTTAATCTGTCCTACATAAAAATCTCATATATGATATTCTCCTAATTATATACCTTGTTAAAGGGGGGAAGGCAAGCCACATTTCTTTAGTGTCATTTAATGAAATTAAACCAATCAATCAATAAATCTACTCTTCTATTGTGTATTACCTTTCAAGCCAGCAGATTACCACATGAAGTGTGTCCTGGGACAAAGGTGAGTACATGCTCCCTTCAGGTTACAGCATCCCACTTCTTCAGCAGTTTAATTCATAAATCCCAGAACATGAAGGAATCCTTTTATTAACCATAGTTTTGGTCAGGGAAAGAGAGAATAAAAGATTTTCCTTTGTGGGTATGACTTGAGTGGTTTTGAATTGCCGGCTTATGAACACTGATAACGCATTAGCTCATAAGCTCATCTTATTTGGTCCCTTGTTTAGGTTGCAACTCTGAGCAATTTTGTTGCTATGGTGACAATAACGGTACAGGCTGATTGGAAGGAAATAGCATCTTCTTTGAGATTTTTTGTTGTTGTTTCTAAAATGGCAGAATACATTCAATACATTACACATTGCAATATTAGACAAGATCCTGGGTGACACACGCTTGGATCAGCGTGCCTTACTTTCTCAGTAGGGTTTGTTTCATTATGCCACTTTAGACTGAAAACTCTAAAACTTGACATGGAATTTAACATTCTTAAAATAACTTAATCTTCATCTAATGGGATTTTTTTCTGAAAGCAATTATTAAGTATGTGAATTATTACAAAAGAAGAAATAAACTAAATTGAGTGTCTAAGAGCCAACTTTCAGAAGTTTGAGCAAGTACAAAATAACTTTTCCATTGATAGTATAATTTAATGACAATCTAATTTAAAATCAGGAAACTATAAGAATTCCAGAAATAAGTAAATTATGAGAACTTATTTCCTTTTAATTCCCTGATCCCATCTGGAAAAAGGTGTGAGTGGAAAATGGTTTAATTGTCCAGAGGCACATGTCTTTGGAGTCAAAGGAAATATAATATTCTGTGCATAATTTGGCCTACAGAATTTTTGACACTTTTATATCTTTCACAACCAATGCATTGTCAAAAATCAGGTACTTAAATGCCTACAAACTTATGGATATATTTAGAATATAATGGAATACAAACGTGGTAATATGTCAATATACACAGCTGGAAATCAGATGTTCAATCGAATGACCTCAGTACTTGAGAAAAGTATTAAACCTGTCACTTCAATGAGAAATCCCCGTAATTTATTGTCCTCATATTTGTCTCTTCCTTCTAAATTACCTCTGTAACTATTATTTCTATTACTGTTGCTGCTGTTGAAAGCAATTAAGGAAGCAGGAAAGTTTGAGTGTGTGCACTATACTACCCGAGCACTTAGAAGTGCCTATGGCATCTGTCAGTCAAATTAAACTATGAGTTATGAGTTGTTTACTGTACTAGGAAATGAAGTGATAAATGTGCAAAAGTTACCAATAGATGGGACATACCATTGGATAGACCAACTTTTAAACCATATTTTCATTCATCTGCTAGAGATCCAAAACAGTTTTAACAGGACCAACATTACCAGAGTGACATCAAACATTTTTTTTTATTAGAGACAGAAACTTTGCAGTTAAAAAATTCCAAAGTTTGTGCACAAGGGTTCTGTAAGGTTTTCACAAAGATCCATTTTTTATGATTGCTGGACAATCATTCTAAAGTTCCACAGTAACTCTTACTCAGTAGAATTATTTGGATGAACCACAGGTAGCATGTGCTATTTCTAATTCAATGAGTCTGAAAAAGTATAACTCACAAAGGGTTCATCATTCTTAATAAAATAGGAGACTGTATGTGTTGGAACTATGTGATGTTGCATAGTTACTTTAGGAAAACATTACATGACTTCTTAGCCTGTGATTTACTAACAGGATTTCCTTAAGGATCATATCTGAGGACAAAACTGCCCTGTGGTATTACAAACATTTAATGACATGCCCAAAGGAGCTGGCAAAGAAAATTCCAATTCTAAAAGTACCTCTTAAGCATGAGTACTGCATCCCCAGCCAGAAGAAAAAGATCCCTTTTCTCATAGTCTCTTATTAAAAACAAAAATTAAATGCCTGTGAATTGGTGCTCTATGAGTCTAGCTATGTCATATCCCTGAACACATAATTAGATAATTACATTTTAGACAAAAGAATTGCATAGTAATTTACAACATAAATTTTATCTAGGGAATAGAAATTGATACATGAAATATATATCAATACAAATATAAATACATTCATATGTGCTCTGTGCAGACTTAAACTATTAAGGGTCGTTAAAAACACAGGAGCAACGCGCTCCTGGGGATTATACTCTAAGAGCCATGGTTATAATCAGAAGGCAGCTAATCCCTGCTCAACTATTGGAATACTTAGCCTTCCCAGTATAATATTAACTATTACTTTCCATTTGCGATGTTACATGAACATGCAAATATTGGCAAAAATGCCATTTCCCCAAAGATCTTGGCATACTCTTAGATTTAATATAGACTCACAAAAGGAGAAATATAATAAGAAGAAAGTACAGTGTGGGTAATAGAACTTTTAAAGATATTAACTCCAGGTTAAATTTATTAACTCATTTATAGTAGTCACCCCTCACGCCATTGACCTGTTTAATAACTCCATGCTGTTCTCATAGTCTCCCCTTTCCCCTTAAACTATAGTAGTAGATTCTGGGAATGATTTAATAATTTTTCATGTGCTGAACCAGTAAATGCTGCAGTAAATTTTGGCATTCTTGAGTGTTTCTCTTTAACAGTCTTAGTGTGTATGTGTATGTGTGTGTGTGTGTGTGTGTGTGTGTGTGTGTGTACATTCTACAATCGCCACACATAGATGACACAGAGTAATATTTGTGTAAATGTGTGTATGCAGATGGATATTCCTATTTGTATAAGTATAATATTTGAGTATTCTAGTCTTTGTCATGGAAACACATTTCCGATGATGTCCCAGTAGATTAGATTCTACTTCTTTGTTATTTGATTCAAGATAAAAGTTTTTAAACTATAGACTCTATTTCTTATTAGAACTAATGAAAAATTAGTCTAGGTAGAATTTTCTCTGCAAAATAGCATTATCTATTCATGATGCTCCTAGTAGTAGATCAGGACCTGTCCCTGGCATTCCAGCTACCTTTTTGGAACCCATTTCTCTTTCTGGGATGCATGGACCAACCTTGGTGGAGTGGAGGAACTTGGGCCTGCTTCCACTTGACGTGCCATGCTTTATTGACTCCAATGGAAGTCTGCCCCTTTCTGAATGGAGATGGAGGAAGAGTGGACAAGGGAGGAAGAAGGAAGGAAGGTGAGGGAACATGAGGAGAGGAGAAAGGGGAAACTGTGGTCGATGTGTAAAATAAATGAAACAATGTAATTTAAAAATTGCAAAGAATGGCTTCCACCAGAGTCATGATGCTCACTCCATGCCAGGGAGAGCAGCATCTGTGAAGAAGGTCTTAATTCGGGGTAGACACTGGTGTGGAAACAGCAAAGATCTAGAGAAAGGTGTGATCACGCTGTGTAGACGTAAGTCACAAACGATGCCACAGCAGTTTGGAATTATGATTAATAGGGTACTATTTATTAAAAGGGGAAAAAACTTACAGATCACCGTCAGCCCTCTGTACAACCAGGAAAGGAGTCTAGTCGCCAGCCGAGCAGGAAGTGAAG
>NC_022031.1:28947541-28955433 GCF_000317375.1 Microtus ochrogaster
GAGCTTCATCGCGTGTGCCTCAGAGAGCAGAGCTCTTGCCTCTGCCTGCAAGAGTGGAGCATCGTGTGTCTCTGAGGCGTCTGCCCCCGAGGGGAGAGCTGTCGAGTCTCTGACCTCACTTCCTCTTCCTCCCAGCGTCTGCTCCTGCCACCTATGTTCTAACCTATCAGGTCAAGCAGCTTCTTTATTTAATTAACCAATGACCTTTCTCCATCAACGCTGTGCGGTTTTAAACAGTGGCTGATGCACTGCATGGCAAGGAAAGCAGGATGTAGAGATCAAGGCAGAGAGGTATGCAGAAGGATCCTAAAGATGAGATTCCCCATGTGTACCCTACTCCCCACACAGTAGAAAAACAAGACTGTACAGGAAATATTGCGTTTCATGGGAGCCCTTGATGAATCAATGAAAAGTGAGAAGGAATTCTTTGTGTCCAACACAGTAGTTCAGCAAAGCTCATATACTATATCAGAAGAAGAAAAGAACTACCCATAATGCACCCAACAAGAACAATCACCAGCAAACCACAGGAAAAAAGCAAACTTCTCTCAGCAAAAATATAATCCATATGACTTTAAAGCCCCAGTTAAAAGAGGTAAGCTGACTCATGGATTTAAAAACAACATCTGATTATCTTCTGTCCCTAAGAAATACATCTCAGTGGAAGAATGACCCAAAAACTGAGAGTCTGAGCATAGGAGTCCCAAGCAAGCTGCTATAGACATTCCGATGCATGATAAAGTAAAAGTCAAAGAAAGCCTAACCAGGAGAGTAGAAGAGCTATGCGTATGAGGGAAGAGGGAAGTACATCAAAAAGTTACAACCATGGTAAATATTCATGTAGCAAATGTTGGGCCTCCCAACTTGATATGAGAAATAGAAAAAGGCAATGAAAAGTCCCATAGTTTCTGAGATCCTAATATGATAACATCAGACTTCACCAAACGTAAGAGGTATCTCCATATGGTTGCCTGTGTGTGTGCCCATTGTTGCGCGTGCTTGTGGCAAGTGTGTACTATTTGGTTGTTGTGAGCGCTGAGGTCAGTTAGATATATGAGAGTCTGTGGTAGAAAGACATGGACTCAGAGAGGTCAGAAGAGACAATCGTAAGTGGCAATCAGAAAAGCAAAGTCCAGCAGTAGGAAGAGCTGTCACCAGCCACTTGTGTTTTTCATCTGGACTTCCCAGCAGACCATCTGGCATTCAGCAGGTGTTCAGTGAATAATTGTGCAGAAGTGATTCAGTTAATTGGGGATGCTTGATGCAATGTCTAGTCTAAGAGGAATATTTCACAATTAGAAGCATCATGTATTGGTGGTCCTCCTACTGACAATGTTTCTATGGTGATATATTCTCAATATGTTAAACTAGCAATATTTCTTACCTTATAAAATCAAATAAATGCTTGTGTGATAGCAAGGGAATGTAAACAAGTATTGTTACACAAATTCAATATGATTAAAAAGGAACTGTAACAGGCAGATGATCGTGGCCAAATTAAGATATGTTTGCTTCCAGATCTTATTTTTTTTAAATTTAGACACAATTCATATATGCTGAGGAAAATAAGATGATTTCTGACCTCTGCTTTCTTTTTCTTCTATGTAAAAAGGTTGTGTAACCATTTTGTGCTGTTCTCTTTTCAAGCTTGGCTTTCCTGGTGTCTCCTTAAAGAATCTTTGCTCCTCTTTATTTGTAGTTATCACTTATGCTGAACTTGTTGTCATTTGCATTTACATTCCGCAGAGGACTGACACCGAGCTGCATAAATCCCACAGCCACAGCAAGATGAAAGAAGGGATGGATAAACACATAATAGCTGTTTTTGATACTTTTCATCCTTAGTCAAGCTGAGAAAACAAATTGGAATTTGAGTTTCTGGTGAGCTTTCTGAAGGGATCCTCAGATAAATGTAGCCAAAGATAAAAGATAATCCCAATTAGAAGATAATGGATATTATACACAATTACAGCTGTGGCCAAGTCAAAGTGCTTTGAAATTAAATATCTTTGTGTGAGAAGCCACAGTGTTAAATAAAATAATCAACAGAAATTTATTTATACTTTGTTTTTCTAGCCTATTATCATATGCATTCCTTATTTTGGTAGGAGATTAAAGACATGCTAAAGTAAGAGGAATCTAAAATTTCCAACTTAGATTAAGGTATAGAACTTAAACACCATAGTTCTAAGATCTTCATAATATATCATCTGTTTTTTTATTCATGTTCATTTTATCTTGCTTATTTTGACCTAAAACTGGAAAACTTTCTCATGTTGCATAATAATTTCCCAGGAGTTTAATGATTCTAAAATTTTTATCAGATACAATTCACCTTAGCTGATGTTAATTATGAAAAAAATGTAAAACTATAACAGAGAATAAATGATAATATTGTGTCTTTAAATGCTATGGAACAAGTCCATATGTCTAAAACCTGAGGTTCAAAAAACAATGTAACAAAGAGAAGAGAATAAAATTAGACAAACAAAATAAAAGTATCCCACTAGTTCAGGTATAACACTCTCTTATATTGACTTTTTCGTGTGGCAACGACATGCAGATCTTTGAAAGAGTAATCCTAAAATACTTTTCCTCTTTGAAAGCATTTTGATAATCTGAGGCAAAATATGAGATCAATATAATTTTTTGTAAATTTTGCTAATACAGTATATAGTTTCATCTCAATATATATATATACACACATATGTATATCTATACATATGTAATGTATATATGTGTGTAGATAGATAGATAGATAGATAGATAGATAGATAGATAGATAGATAGATAGATAGATAGATAGACAGATAGTTGCAACATCATCTGGATTGTTAGGAGTTATTACCTTGTACTTTATCTATTTTCAAATTCCCTCTGTCTATATTGCCCAGTCTTTTAAACCCTAAAACAACTTAATTGTCTACCCTATTGCCTATCTCCATATAACAGGTAAAGGTTTCACCGCTGAGTGTATATAGCTAGTAGCTGCAGTTCATCAAGCTTTCACCAGAGAGAAATGCTTCAGATCACTTAGCATGCTCTATTTTGTCCTGCTGTGGTTCTGATTTTCACATAAACACCAAGAATTATGGTACCTTTCTAGAAATAGTTTACAAGGAAATGAGAATTACATGCTAGGGATTCAGTTCTGTTGCTTTTGTCCAGACCCCCAATTTCAAAACCCATAGAATGGGAGGGAGGATTGAAAATTAGAGCTGGCCATCAAGATACTCCCCCAAATTGGCCTTGTGGGACATTTTGGGAGAGGATACAATAGGACCCCTAATGTTTATTGCTCCCTCTGCAAAGAATACAATTAAAGCCCCTTAATGTTTATTGCTCCAGTTCTGAGGGAATACCATTAAGTCAGACATATCACCTGATACATCCTTATCAAGTCACACTTCATGAGCACAGATGGGACATTAGGCAGCACAGAGAGCACAGGGCTGTGCACGGGCTTCACATGAAGTACACCGCAATAACCTTTCTTTCTACAAACCCGCAAATGGGAATTTTGGCATCCTATCTCCTCCCTCATTCCCATCCTGTAAACACCTGGCAGTCTGGATAGAACTGCACCAATATCAGTGAGTTTTAAAACAAAGAATGGAATAATTTCTTTTTATTTGTTTGTTTGTTTATTTATTTGTTGAAAAAATTTCTGCCTCCTCCCTGCCTCCCATTTGCCTCCCCCTCCTCCCCCTCCTCTCCCCCTCCCCCCACTCCTCTCCATCTTCCCCTACTCCAGTCCCCCTCCTTCTCAAGTCTGAAGAGCAGTCCTGATTCCCTGCCTTGTGGGCAGTCCAAGGTTCCCCCACCTCCGTCCAGGTCCAGGAAGGTGAGCATCCAAACAGGCTAGGCTCCACAAAGCCAGTTCATGCAGTAGAATCGAATGGATGAAGAAAGTGTGGAATATGTACATATTAGAGTACTACTCAGCGGTAAAAAACAATGACATCGTGAATTTTGCATGCAAATGGATGGAAATAGAAAACACTATCCTGAGTGAGGTAACCCAGACCCAAAAAGATGAACATGGGATGTATTCACTCATAATTGGTTTCTACCCATAAATAAAGGACATTGAGCCTATAATTTGTGATCCTAGAGAAGCTAAATAAGATGGAATAATTTCTTAAAAGAAAATAATTCATCTGCTCGAGTACACCTCATGAGAATTCACGAAAGCCCAGCTAGGACAGGACCCTGAGCTTTTACCTCCTTTTAACTGTCAGTTTTACGTTCCATGCATTCAAGTAGAAGTTGACAGTGCCTTGACTTTCTATCGACACAGGTAAAGCAGAAGGGAACTCTCTGCAACCCTGCATTGATGGGACCTGGCTCTGCACCATTACCTGTGATTGCATCTGAAATGTAGTGCTGATCAGTTGCATCTCTTTAATAACAGAGAGCTTAATAAACACCTTTTATTGCCCCCTCCCATTGCCCTGCACACTTTGAGGTGTCATTTCTAATGTCACATACATCATGAAGTCATTTCTCTAAAAAAATTCCATCAGTGCTCTTTAATATCAGGTTAATGTGCTGTTAAATCTCAAATTTTCCAGAATGATTTTGTTACCAGAAGTCTTGTGCCTCTTTCCAGTGGGGCCATGAAATATCTTGTTTAAAAGGTGGTAAATGGTTCACATGCTAAGGGGACTGTACCCGAAATCAAACAGAAGAGACATTTCATTTCCTTAAAGTATCCACAAATTTTAAAAGAATTTATGAAAAAAAATACTATTCTTCTTATTAGTATCTTCTTTTTAAAATTTATTTATTTTCCATCCCAACCACAGCTTTCTTTCCCTCCTCCCCTCCTCTCAACCTCCTTCTGTCTTTCTGAGCATATATGGGTTACTAGCTACAGTTTATCAAGCTTCTATCATTGACATTTTTTTCCTCCAGTCTTGTTTGATTCTAACCTATGTCTCTGAGTCACCCAGCCTGTCATTCCTGAATGACCAGGCAGTGTCAGGGTGGTCTTGCTCTCCTAGGATGAGTCTTAGGCAGGACCATTCATTGATTGTCCACTCCCTTGAGCTCTAGGTCATGCTCACACCAGCACACCCTACAGGTAGTACAGACTATAGGCCAAAGGTTAAGTTTCTGTCCCAAACTCTCTACTAGATGTCTTGCCTGGTCACAAGAGATGGCGAGTTCAGGCTAGAAATCTTAGCTGATGTCATCCTTAAATGTTTCCATGGCCAGGTTTCTACCTAACTGCCAATGTCAGTACTATATGTCAGTACTCTCCCATTTCATCACCTCCCCAGTCACTTACGTTCCAATCCCCTCATTACTCCAGTGTACTCACAAAATTTCTTCTCCTTCTCCTTCCTAGAGAGATCAAAGTGCCCACTTGAAACCTCCTTGTTACCTAGCTTCTCTTCATATATGCAATATAGCATGGTTATCATAATATCCAATTATGAGTACATACCATGTTCATGTTTCTGGGTATGGATTACCTCACACAGGCTGATTTTTTTTTCTAGTTCCATCCATTTGCCTTTGAATTTTATAGTCTTATTGTTTTTAACAGTTGAGTTAAAAGCTGACGCCATTATGTAAATGTACCACATTTTCTTATCCAGTTCTTTGTTGAAGAACATGTAGGTCATTTCCAGGTTGTGGCTATTACAAATAAACCTGCTATGTACATAGTTGAGCAAGTGTCCTTTGGCATGATTGAGCATCCTTGAGAATATGTCAGAGAGTGGTATAGCTGGGTATTGAGGTTCAGTGTATCTAAACTTACGTTGAGGACTTTTATCCACTAAAGCATGAGTTTTGTGAAGGGAAATAGATATGTATATATTTTCATTCTTTGACATGCCAGTATCTAGCAATACCAGCACCGCACCATTTGTTTAATATGCTTTTTCCCCCCATTTTATAAGTTTGACTTTCTTGAAAGTTGTGTGTCCATAGGCATGTGGATTTATATCTGGGTCTTTGATTGGTCCACCTGTCTCTTTATAGGCCAAAATCATGGAGTCTTTATTACTATGGTTCTGCATTAGAACTTGAAATCCAGGGTCAAGCAGCTTCTTGATGAGGGGTGGAGTTTTGTTTGTTTGTTGTTTGTTTGCTTCTCTGTTCTACTTCTCCATGCTGTGACTTTTCTGTTTGGAACATACATAGGTATATACATCTTGTGCAGGCTATAACAGATTCCATGTGTCTATGTGTACCTTAGCCCTGTCTTTTGTGGAAAACAACTTCCTTGAAATTGTGTGCTACCACTGCCTCTAACACTCTTCTGTACTTCTACTCTGAGTAGATCCCTGAGCTCTTAAGTGGTATCACCTGTGTGTGATAAAGGCATCCCACTTCGGACTGAGCAGTTCCATGTCTCTAGATTCCCTTAACATTATTCACTTGTGTGTTTCTGTGCTAATTACCATCTACTTCAAGAAGACACTTCTTTTCTGAGCAGTGAGTGATGCCTTAATCTGTGGTTATAGCAATATGTCATTAGAAGCTGTTTTATTGTTATTTTCATTCTGCAGAATACTATTAATATTAATAATTTCCTCTGCGGTGTAAGGCCTTTCTAGTCTTTTCTAGTCTCAGGCTCTTAGTTACTTTAGCAGTATTGGGTATAGGTCCCACTTCATGTAGTAGGCTGTCAATTCACTTAAAATTGCTTGGTAACTCACATATTATCTGTGTCACTATTATACCAGTATACCGTGTAGGCAGGTCTTTATTGTAGGTCACAAAGTTCATAGTTAAGTGATAATTATTTTCTCCTTCATAGAAACTTATACCATCAATGCTAGTCAGTATGGATGAAGCTTCTAGTTGGCCACCTGCTCAATTTCTCCATGTTCAATGAAATAAGCAAGTGGTGTCTTCAGTAGCAGGGGCTTACCATCAGATTAAGGAGGGTAGCAAATAGAACTGACAACAGCAAGTGATGCCTGAGGGGCTCTGTGTGACCCCTCATTAGCCATGTCTTAACTTTATCTAAGGATTTCAGAAGTAAAATCTTGTTATTAATGGGCTAGGCTATAGTTAGAGATTGGTAACAAGGAAAAACAAGATATAATCCATGACATTTCAACCTGAAGTCCCTTTCAAATCAGAACCTTAATTGGTATGCCTCACTAAGTAAAAAAAAAAAAAAGTTTTTGAATATAATTGCTTACTGTAAAATTATAATGGGCAAAATACAAACTTATTTTTATTTAATAAAGACACAATACCAACTCTTAGTCATTTTGAGCTGACTTTAAGATTAAAAGTGTATATAACAATGTAATACAATATTTAGCCAATCATTTTTTTCTCTGTAAACTTTAGGTGCGTATTTAAGGCTTACAGTGACCATATAAGGTAGAATCAGAGTCACTGTCTTGAATTAGCAGAGTTTGGTAAGACTGGTAAATTTATGGCAGACTTTGAAGAGTTTGACTTTTTAATGTGTAATTAGTTGTATTTTCATTCAAACTCAACATGGTAAAAAGTTAAAACAAAACAAAATATGCAGACCAAATTTGTGTAATATTAGGGAAACAGAGAAATATTTTTATAAATACCTTTCTATGTTTGCATTTAAAAAAGCTTTCTAATGATCACAATGGAAATGAAAGGGACAAGGAAAAGGGAAAGAAAGAGATCATGTTCCTAGAAAACACACTGGAACAGTTTAGAAAGCATGACACACAAGCAATTGTACAAGAAAGCCTCACTGAATTTTCTGGGTAGTAATTTGATTTTCCAAAAGAAGATAAATGTTTGTGTGAACAGTGCTTATTTTATGACTTTTATAACCTATAAAAATGTTTACTATGCGTCTCTGGGGGGGGAGGTTAGGAGGGGGGGAAGTTAGGGGGGGGAGAGTGGGAGGAGAGGGAGGCTGGGAGGAGGCGGAA
>NC_022031.1:28956010-28991477 GCF_000317375.1 Microtus ochrogaster
AAAATACTTCACAAAATAGTGTATTAAAGGAAAGCACAAATAACATAAGTTTTCAGTATTTTTATGTTAAAAGTACAGCATGAAACAAAATAGAAATAGACATATATTCTAATAAGTATACTGAAACAACCATGTTTGTTCAACTCATGTATAGAAACATTGGTTCAAGAATATGAAACCTGCTTATAAATTCCACAGAGATCCATTGAAAAGCAGAATGCACCTTCTTTCTCTCTACAAAGTAGAGGTAGGCAGACCTGAAGTCCCTGGGAGTGGGAAGGAAGAAGAAAGCGGTCCCTAGCAGACAGGCAGGCCCAGGACAGTACTTTCTTGCAAGGGGGTTAGCTGCAAACTGGACTGGACAATGGAATTCCAATTACAGTCCTGAGGTGACTGCTTTGAGAGTGTGTTGAGAGTGACTCATTTTCTTTCCCACAAAAGGGAATGACGGGAAGCATTTTAACCCCTCTTCAGTATCTTTGCTTGAGTCCTTCTGTACATTTGTGTCTATATTTGTTTCTTTCCCCCCTTTCCTACCTATTAAGTATCTTGTAAGACCTGTGCTGTACCTTTCCTTACTCTGCGATGTTGTGTGTAGTGCTGTCTTCCTCATCATTTCTTCTTTTTCATAATTCCACAGTAGGAAAGCAAGAATACATTCATATACCAGATTACCATTTTGGTGCATTTAAGCATTCATGAATGCTCCACTTGGAACTTTATATTTCTTAGCTGTTGGTAGTCTCTGGCATTCTTATTCCACATGCCATTGAAGCATCATATTTGTTTGATTGCTCTGCTTCATGATATTCAGGTTCATAGTTAGTGAACATTATCCACCTGACAAGTGTACAAAACCCTGAGCATCTGAGACAGTTCATCAGTGTGCATTGGTTGTGTTCACTTAGAGGAACCCTTGGGCTCATGACTACTGACTCTCATTAGGCCTGGGAGGCACACACACACACAAAAAAAAAACCCGAAAAAAAACAAACAAAAACAGCAACAACAAAAATCCCTCAAACCTGCCATTCTCTCTTTCTCCTCTTCTTTCTCTTTGTGTGGAGATGGTGGTGGCTGTGCATGTGTGTATCCCTTTGTGTCTGTCTCTGTCTCTCTATGTGTTTCTCGGTTTGTCTCTCTCTCCTCGTCTCTCCTCTCTCTGTGTCTTCCCACTCATCTAAGCTGTTTTTTATAAAGTCTGGTAGGCAAAAGAGAAACATTCGAAATTGGAAGTAGAGCTCTTTTTTTTTTTTTTGCAAAACTATTAGCTATCATTTGTGAATCAAGTTTGCAGAAAATTTAAATAATAAAGGTGAAATGGAAAAAGAATAAATTGAACAACATTCTTTTATGTAAAATAACCTATTTTACCTAATTATTTTTAGAATTTCATATATGAGTATACTACTTACATCATTTTCCCAGTCCCTTCAAACTCTTGTGTTCTTTCACTCCCTCTGAAACTCATGGCCTTTTATTCTTAATTTTTACTTTTGGCATACACACACATGCATATACACATTTATAAAATTTATAAAAAGTCCTACTGTGTCATGTTCGTTTAGTGACCTTCATATGTATATGTGTTAAGGATTACCTTAACACATATGTCTATGTATATGTGTTAAGGATTACCAATAACCTGGTAGGTTATTGGATAACCTACCAGGGTGTTCATCTCATGGGCAAAGGTGCTTTACCTGTCTCTGCCACTATAGGTCTTTATCTAGGGACTTTATGAGAGTTCCTTCATCCATATTTGCACGTCAACTAAAGGTGTCAGTTTTCCTGTATTGTTGATGCATCCATATCATTGAGATTTCCTGGGTTTAGTTTCCTCGTCATAGAACATCACTATCTTACAGCAGCAGAAGTGGCAGCAAGCATTCTCATATCTTTCTTTTATAACCTTTCTGTCCTCTCTTCAGTAATGTCCCTTGAGGAGGAGACCTAGGTTTAGGGTGTGTATATGAGTCAGTTGATGTTGAGCATTCCACAATCACTTAAATTTTTTTAAATTACTATTTTATATTGGGAGAAAATCAGAAGTGTATTTCATGGTACAAATAATCTGTAGAAAATGTATATTTAAATGTATTTGCACATATGGACAAATTTTTTAAATATGGAATATTTCATCTTTCTCTGCAATGCCTACCTACATAGAAAACTCTATATCATAATTGTCAAACACTAATAACATCATTCAAATTATTTATCTTTTATCATTTTATGTTTTATTCCAATTTCACTATCATTAGAAAACGTATTGCTGATATTTCTTTACAACCACAAAAGATTCTCTATTAGCATGACCATTTAGTAAGTTTGCTCACTAAAGAGATCTTACCTTCTGCATCCCTGTGAATGCCACATTTCAGTAGTATACCCACAGACAGCACTCAGAATTTTGTTCTTCAGGAAAATGTGAATCCTAGGAGGAAAAACTCAATCAAAATTTCTGTTGCACAATCATGAGGATCTGTGTGTTATCCCAGCAGACATGTAAAAGTCAACTATGGCAGCACATACCTCTAAACCCAGCACTAGAAACACACACATACACACACACACACACACACACACACACACACACACATGTTCACACAGATAAACAACTAAACAACAATAACAAAAAAACTAAAAAGAAAAAAAAAGAAAAGGAAACCCATTTATATTTTCCAGTCTTTTAACTAATGTGAAAAGGTAAACCAGTGAAGTTTTTGCCAAAGAAGCTGGGATAAACTCACTATGCTTAGTTTAATTCTCATCAAGATCAATAATCTTCACCATAAAATACTAGTATACTCTATCTTTTTTCATTTTAATTATGTCATAATAAAATCAAAATAAATGTAAGTGTATCAACAAACACGTTACTTCAGTAAAAAAGCCATGCTTACTCTGGTAATTACTGAACAATTTTCAAGTAACAAAATACCAAACATAGTTGACCTCCATTTCTCACAAAATCTACACTTTCAAATTTTACAGTTTATTTTTAGCTTCAGAATTATCTCCAGGCATGTTCGCTCACATCTGCATTCATACATAAAACAAGAAAATACAAATCACTCCATGTTTATCCTCTCAAATCAGGTTAAACAGGGCAACTAACTGGCATCTGATTTCAGTTTTCATACTAAACACAAAAGTCATAGTTTGTTCTGTTACTGAGATAAAATACTCTGTAAGAAGCAACTTGAGAGTCAATGGGTTATTTTAGCTCACAATTCCAGATTACATTCCAGGTGGCACGAATTTGAAGTAAGTTGACATGCCTAGTTGAGAACAGAGAAAATGAAGGCATGTGTACTGGGTTGAGCTCATTTTGTCCAATTTTACACAATACAGTATCTTCTGCCTAGGGAACAATGCCACCCATGTGTAGCAGGTCTTCTAATATCAAAGAAACAGGATATTTCCTCACAAGCACACTCTTTTTCTACACAATCCCTCACTGAGATATATTCCCAAATAATTCTACATTCTGTCAAATTGGCAATAGAAAATACTACCAACTTTTATTCTCTTCTTCATTCATTTTGATGTGGGGCTCCCCCTCTGTATGCTGTGAATATACTTTATTACCATTGATTAATGAATAAAGCTGTTTTGACCAATGGCTTAGCAGAGCAAAGCCAGGTGGGAAATCCAAAGATATATAGAGAGAGTAGGCAGAATCAAAGAGATGCCATGTAGCTGCCAAAAGAGAAAGACACCAGGCTGAAGATTTACTGAGGTAAGTCACAGCTTCGTGGAAATCCATAGATTAAATGAAATTGGTTAATTTAAGATATAGAGTTATATAAAAAGATGCCTAAGCTATTGGTTAAGCAGTGTTGTAATCAATATAGTTTCTATGTGATTATTTGGGTCTGGGTGGCTGGGAATTAAAGCAGTCTATGCCTACAAAATGGTTTGCCAACGTGGGGCAACAACATCCACATAAAACCTGATAGAGCTTGGGAAGGAATTCTAAACACAAAAGAACAGAGTTAAGCATGCCTTATTGGTAGCAGCATTTTTTTTTTCAGCTAGGCTCTGTTTGCTAGAGGCAAACAAAGGCATGATTTCTTTAAGTGAAGGCTTTCTGACTCAGCATTAGCAGCAAAAACTGTATGGCTTCTTTAAGAAATGGTGACTTCCTGGTTTGTGCTGGCAGCAAGAACTCTGGCTCTTTGGGGAGGTCCAGCACTTAAATGGAGTTTGTGAGCAGTGTGCTACTAATTGCTTAGTGACAACATAGACCTGCTGTGTCTCTGGAGATGGAGCGGTAAGCATGGCTCACAGAGTTGGCAGTAAATGTAATATGGAGACTTTCAAAAATATATACATATATAAGAGAAGCTTAAATAGAGTTTAAATAGAATTGGGGAAAGGATACTCTGACTTGTCATTACATACTACCAAATAAAACTCTTGGTCCTAGTAATAGTCCACATATTTTTTATTTTCAAATAGACTACCCCCGAACACTACAGGCTATTGCAAACACCATTAGCTACCCTCCTCAACATCATGGCAAGATCCTACCAGTAAAGACACTACATACTGTTCACATAAAAAAAAATGAGTTGGTATTCACCTGGAATGTTTTACAATGCAAATCAGTCCATAGTAGTATGTTCATAGTACTTTGAAGTACACTACTGAAAGCAGTCAGAAATCTCACCCAACTACAAACTACTGGAAAGCTATGGCAGTTACTTCCTTGTAGGTTATGCCAACTGGTGCAGCTATAGCACAAATGTTATGAACATAATCAAGAACATTTTATTACACCCATGGAACAGAGCATTGGAATGACAGTAGGTATATCATCCACAATCTAGTCCACGAGCACATGGCCAGCAAATACTGGACTCTGTGGGTTTTTTTTTTTTTGTGTGTGTGTGTACCTTTTGTCTGTTTTATCTTGTTTTAACTTTTATTTAGTTCTAAGAGAAAAAGAATTTGAATTTGGATGGATAGGAAGTAGAAGATCTGAAAGCAATTAGGGGAGGGCACAGCATATGATAATATATTGAATAATAAATAAATAGATATAAAATATAAATATGTATTTATAAATAAAAATTAAATAAATATAAAAATGCAAATAAAAAAGACTGGCATTGATCAGTTGATACATACCCCAAGAACAATGTTTCAATACGCACTAAGCTGTTGTTTTCAGTATGAGCAGGACATAAATACCAAAGGAAAAAAGAATCGTATATACACTGTATATGTATGTATGTGATATACATATCCTGTAGGTAATTTGGAACTTTTGGTGTCTTTGATAACATATAAATTCAATGTTTGTTTCAATCTAAGGTTTTTAAATGATAAGATAGGACACATTTGTTACTACAGAAATTGAAGTAATTATAAACATTCTTCCAACTTTTCTTTAATTATTTCAGAATTTTTAAGACCATGAACACAGTTTATAAGTTAACAACCATTAAATTGATGAAGGCTATAATCACTTTATAGTAGGAAATGAGGAGCAATAATCATA
Source organism: Microtus ochrogaster (assembly GCF_000317375.1). Taxonomy (NCBI): domain Eukaryota; kingdom Metazoa; phylum Chordata; class Mammalia; order Rodentia; family Cricetidae; genus Microtus; species Microtus ochrogaster. The sequence continues at coordinate 28,961,523 of NC_022031.1, forward strand.
CTAGAGATATCTTGATATGGCTTTGAACTCTGTGGTGGGGATAGAGACAGACAGACAGACAGAATAAACAGACATAGGGGCACAGAGAGAAGACAGAGAGACAGCAGATTGGCTTTATTTTGATTCCATGAGTGGTGGAAAGCCTGATCATAAGTTAAACCCAATTTCCTGATAGGTATGAAAATTATTCATTCAGAGTAAGAACATGGTGGGGAACATTTGTTTACAAATTCCTAACATCTCTGCAGGGCAGGCCTGGCCTCGTGTCTCTAGGATGCAATCTGGTCTGAAAGTATTAGATCCATGAGCTAACAATTTGCGTGTGTCGCCTGTGTATTTTTATATTCACATGTAGAAAAATAATTGCATGCATAAAATTTTAATAGAATTATAATTGATTTGAAGAGAGAGGACTATAGGAAAACAAGACAGGATTAGAAGTTAGAATTGGCAGAAAAGAAATGGAATCAGAGAGTTAAAGGGCTATTCTAAACTGAGGGTCAGTCTGCATGAGGACCAGGCATAAAGATCAGGAGGTACTAATGTTCTAAGTACAGTTTGATCATGGATGGTCAAGACTATATGCCTATGTACATTTTCTTCAAATAAGATATTTACTTACAGCAGGCAGTCTTTTTAAGACCCCAGTGCCATTTGCCATTCATACTTGGCCACTTACAGAGTTAAGCAAGCAGTTATTTGTTGTTCCAAAAAGGCTTCTGGGTAGTTAAACCATCATACCTGTCATAAAAGCTAAGAGCACTGATTTAAATTCTTCGGTGTGCTACTTAATTACCTTTTTAATTAGGATGAAGTGTCTTTTCACCCTCTCCTATTTGAATACTGTCACCCTGCTTTCAGGGGCCAAGTTATAAACACACCACAGTGAATTGCTTTCCCTGACTCCTCTTTCCCCACTGAGCCAGCTGCTTCTGTGAGTTCAACTGTCAGTGTGAGTGCTGGGCTGATTGCTCCAGGGTCTGCCTAATAACGCAGGCAATAGGGACAGCTCATGGCTGAGGTTGACAGCTGAACAGAGCTCAGGGGAACTGAGTGTGCAAGAGTAACAAAAGAACAAGGTATTCTGATGCTTTCAGACGCTAGAGTAACTGCGGATGCTGTTGCAATGTTGCTACCAAGCTAGATAACCAAGCTGAGCGGCTGGAAGTGTGTCTGTAAAGGTCAGAAAAGGAAACTAAGACCCAACACCAGAAGTGGAAGTAAAGATTTGGATTTATTTATGGTTCTTTCATGGAAAAATTTAGTCATGCTACAAGAAGATAGAAGCCAGTTATGTCTCCTGAGATTCAGAAGCAGGGGACATAGATGACTAAGGCTGAGAACCGGCCAAGAGCTAAGCTTTCCCACAGGAGAAAGACTACCCATCTGGGAAAGATTCTGAAAGAAGATAGTGGCTTCTAGAACTGTAAAAATATCCTAGAGAAAAAAAAAAAAAAAACAAGAATCCTCAAACACACTTCTAAACTGTGTTTCCCTCTGCTAAATTACATACAGTGAAAAAATGTATAATATTAGCCATTTCTAAATGTACAATTCAGGGTTGCTATGTATCCATGTACAAGGATTACAACATCCCTCTTTAGATCCCCTTCATCTTGCAGAAATCCTAGGATTGAGCAGCCACTCTTCCATTCTCTGACTCTATACCACTTAAGTACTCATATCAGAGGAATCTTTTTGTTGTTGGGTGCCTTATCTCAGTTGGTACAATGTACTCAACATTCATTCACAGTGCAGCAGATGCAAGAGTCATCTTTAATTTTGAGGTGTATAACATGTATATGAGTTTTCTTTAGCCATTGCTAGACACTTAAATTGCTTCTACTTTCGGTTAGAAAGGGAAATACAAATATCACTTTGAGAACCACATTTAATTTCTTTAGGGATTTTTTTTTAAAAAAAATGGAATGCTTGCATCATATAACTCTTAAAAAACCAAAATCGAATGAATAAAATCAAACTAAGGAATCACCATATTGTTTTTCACGTTAGCACCACAATATTCCATCCTTCCTACAAGAAACGGGGTTTTCATTTCTCTATACTCTTCACAGGACTTGTTTTCTGGTGTGTGTGTGTGTGTGTGTGTGTGTGTGTGTGTGTGTGTGTGTGTGTGTGTGAACTCAAAGGCTATTTTAAGGTTCTCAGACTCATTTTAACAAATAATAATTAAAGGGCTTATTGAAGTAGTGGGGAATAAGAAATAAAACACCTGCTCCCTGGAGCTCATTTTCCAAAATGATTGGATTCAGAGCAATAGAAAACAGCACAATAGTGACTAGTTAAGATAAGTTAGAATCCTCTGATTGGTGCCCAGAAGTTGGTCAGTTTGCTTGGAACAAGATTATATTCAAACTCTGAAAAGCCTTCTAAGATATCTAAATTCCTAGCTTGTTTGGAAAATATAAAAACAAAATAACAAAATTTGATAGCATAAACAACAGGCAAGTTTCAAAACTAAAAATAATGTTATGAAGTTATTTTATAATTAAATTTAAAAAAAATAGAATCAACAAATCCTGTGTTACATTGGAAAAAGTGTCTGTAAATCTGAATTCTTAATTCCTGGGAATTTACAAAAGCTGGTACAGTATTGACTATTAAGGTGGATGAATTATATGGGAATTGTGGCATATGTCTGTGATTAGGAGCATAAGCACAGAATCAAAGGGTTTGTGAGTTCATGGCACGAATGAGATACATAGCAAGGTCATATCAATGAAGAATCACGAATCAGGGAGAAAGAAGAAGAGAAAAAGAAGAAAAGAATAGAAGGACATAAAAAAGAAAAGGAACAAATGTAACATAAAGACTGTCAAAGATGGTCAACTATAAACATAAGGGGATTTAAGCACAAAAACATGTAAAGGTATTTTTATTGTTCTCTACAATATATCAACAAAGACATATGTATCTTTATTTTTATTTTATTTTATTTTTTTTTTTTTTGGTTTTTCGAGACAGGGTTTCTCTGTGGTTTTGGAGCCTGTCCTGGAACTAGCTCTTGTAGACCAGGCTGGTCTCGAACTCACAGAGATCCGCCTGTATCTTTATTTTTAAGTGAGAAATGTTATTTAGAAGTGTATAAAGATTCAACCCCTCTTGGTTAATATATATTTTAAACAAAATATACTAACTCCTGAAAGATATCAATATTATTTTAATAATAAAGAACACTGTTTTGAAAGACATTTTTGCCTATCCTGAGACTTATACCTTCTAGAGGCAGTGAGGGATAGGAGATTGACTGGCCGTTCAGCATCACATGGGAATATGGCAGAAACTAGTAACACAAGGAATGCCAATCATGCGTCCATAGGTATAGCAAGGTATTGCAAACTTGTCTGCTCTATAATATCAAAATCTAATTACTTTAAATTGGAAATTATCATCTTATATTGGGAGTTATAGCTGTGAGGGGCTCATCTGGAGGATGAATTTTGAATTGTAAGGAAAAAATTGAGTTTACCGCTCACCAAAACAATAATTTCTTAAAGTCAGGGGAAAATTTTCAAACAAAGGGAAGGTCACAAGGAAAACAGATCACAGCAATCCAAAGAAACCATGGCAGTGAGCTCAACAACACTTAAAAGACACTGGCTGTCTTTTGACCCAGAAGTCTGTTTGTATAATTATTAGTTGTGTATACTTAAACAAACCTCAAGACTGGCATCTAAAATTCTGCAGTATTCTATAGCTATACATGATTGACTGATTAACTTATGTATACTTTTATCTCATGACCACGTCAAAAAGAAAACCACTGAATATAAGGGAAGGGATCTACTGACAGCTTCTATGTGAAGACCAAGGTAAATTTGACCACTTAAAATTTTCTCTCATGTATTCATTTTCTGTGAATTTCTTCTATGAAGGAGTTCATTTACAACATCTTGAAAAAAAGTAATTTGTTCATATTAAAGTAAGAAATAAATACAAGAAAATGTATTAACTTTTCTTGTCATAGCTGACTTCATGTGTATAGAGACCTCTAAAGAGGAGCCTCGATTTTAGAATTTAGTAATGAATTGTTAAACTTGTCCTTTGAAGAAAAGTAACATAGAATTAAATCAGCATAAATGTTGTAGAGATGAGGCGAGCAGGCCTGCTTTTCCTCCTGCCCGGCTCCCACATGGTTAGCTTTACACCCAAAATAACAAACCACGAATTGTATTGATTTAAACACTGCCTGGCCCGTTATCTGTAGCCTCTTATTGACTAACTCTCACATCTTGATTAACCCATTTCTAATAATCTGTGTACCACCACAAAGTGGTGGCTTAACAGGAAGATTCTAACCACCGTCTGTCTTTGGTAGGAGAAGCATGGCGTCTGACTCACTTCCCTTCTTCCCAGAATTCTGTTCTGTCTACTCCACCCAACTATGTTCTGACCTATCAGGCCAAGCAGTTTTGTTATTAATTAACCAATGAAAGCAACACATATAAAGAAGACACTCCTACATCATAAATGTGTGACCTTAATATGTATATGTGTTTAGGAATGACCTTAAACTGTGGTTCAAGCTAACCACTGTGTATGTGCAGTTGTTTGGGAAAATATTCAATCACTGGGACAGTTATAGGTTCCTATATTATGCTTTAAATCAATCTTAATTTAACATTGAATATGGAAGGAGACTCTTTTGTCTTAGTAGGTAAAAGACGGATAATTATTTTCAAACAAATTTTTACTAAAGGAAGTTTACCACTGAAATCTATTAGCATCATAAGGTTAAGTGTATTATTTTCTGATGGCCTTACTCTAGAGTAGCTGCTATTGGATTAAGCCACCGCTCCCCAAATACTCTGACTCATTTGCAATCTGCTCATTGGGATTTCTGGATTCCATTGTTGAAGTATCAGAACACAGGAGTCAAATGTCCTAGCAGGTACTTGGCATGCTGGGGATTGGCAGCTCCTTCAGGAGACAAGAAACGGAAAGAGCATGTTATAGTACTTGGATATTATTATTATTATTTATTGGCAAGGGAAACATTTACTCAGTGGAAAAGGAAAGAACTACGATGTTAAAGAGCACTAGTTTCAATATGTGGATTATCAGGCCCACGTGACCTTAGGCAAATTAATTTTCAATGAATCACCAATTTTGAACCAACATTTATAAAAAATTAAAGTAAGAGCTAACCTGAAAGTATGTAAAATATAAGCCATTTTTACTAGGCTGCATCACTATCTTATGGTGATTTTCTTAAGAGATACTGATTGTTTTTTTAACAATCTGTTTGTCACTAGTGTGCCTTCATTTGAGATATGTATATTCAGGTCTACTCCACACTTTTTGTTTGACTTTTTTTTAACTGCTGCATTCCATACATTCTAGAGATTTGCTTCGTGTCAGATGTTTAGCATTCAAGTGCTTTCTCCTATTATGTGGGTTGCTTCACTCTGGTCATTGCTTATTCTACTGCACAGTAACTTTTTAGTTTGGCATAATCACGTTGCCCAGTTTTGTATTTCTTCTGTGTGCTCTTGGGACCTTGTCTGAAAGTTTTGTGGATTGGTTTTTTTTGGAGAATTGTTTTTATATAGATTCTTATCTATAAAATTCTTAGTATTAAGTAAAATGTTTACTCTGATATATAATGTTCAAAGGTCAATCACTCTGTACAAATGTCACTGTCTTCAAGATTGATTTCACATTTCTCCAACCTTCAATACATTCTTGAATCAGTATTATTTGGTGATAAAATAAACATCAAGTATACTATAGTGCTTTAAATCAATATGTGATCTGCTTAGACTTGATATATATGTTTTATTGACTGATTTTTATCATAACTATGACAGCACCGAAGTATACTTTGAATTCCCTTAACTCAAAGAGCCTTTATTTTTTCCATTTGTCTATTACTCTAATGTTGATCTTATTCCATGTCAAAAAGTAAAAATTAATGATCCCTAGTAAGACAGCTTTCTCTGAGGTACAGGGACTACAGTGAAAGCTCATGGCAGGAGACATACAGATACATGTAGTCTCATGTCATAGGCCTAATATGTTTAATATACTCAAATCTATGTGATGCAAAAGTCAAAGGGGTCATTGAAGTTTATTCATGCGTATCATGTAATGAGAACATGCCTAACTATAATAAAGCCTAAAGTGAGTGCTGTTTTCGGATGGATTTTAGTGCCTTATTAGCACAGTTGAGAGAGTTAGCAGCGGTGTGGTCAGCTGGATAATGGGAAGTGGGTAGCATTGTCCTCTTTCGTTTCTTCAGCTTTATTCTGCTCCTACAAGAAATGGACTATTAAGAATGCATCCTTTGTGGATTGCAACTCAGAACACTGTTTTTCTCTTCGTCTTATAACTAACTAAGCCTCTCCTATCCAAGTTACCCGGTCTTCCAAATTCAATTTTATCGGCATTCGCGATGTCCATTTGTGGCTTTCAGATTAACCATTATGTTTGTGATATCTGCCCATGTTTTATGTGCAGTAAGAATTTTTCATCCATTTTTATTACTGAACTGTGTTGCATTATCATTGTTAATTTATCCATACTATGACTTATGAACATGGAGATTGTTTGAAATCTTAGGTAACTGCAAATATTGCACTGTAATCATGTTTGCTCATGTATTTTCTGCATGGGCTTAGGCACAGCCATGGGGAATTGGTGGATCTTTGGCATAATTATGTTCAACTTTTGCACCTGCTACCAAACAGTTTCTCCATATTATGGAATCTTTCATTACCTCTCATTAATATTGATTAAGAAAAGGAATTTTTGTGTGTTCTAAAATCCTTATTATCAGGTCAGGTTCTTGGTAGAAGTAATTTAAGATATCTCATCATAGTCAGTGTGCATGATAGCTGCTGTATCAATGGTCATTTGTTCTGACTATAAAGTTACTTCAAAAGATCTTCACCAACCCTGCAACTGACAAAGGTCTGATCTCAAAATATATAAAGAACTCAAGAAACTAGACAGCAAAAGGCTAATCAACCCAATTTTAAAATGGGGCACTGAGCTGAATAGAGAATTCTCAACAGAAGAACTTCAAATGGCCAAAAGACAATTAAGGTCATGCTCAACTTCCTTAGCAATCAGGGAAATGCAAATTAAGACAACTTTAAGATACCATCTTACACCTGTCAGAATAACTAAAATAAAAAACACCAATGACAGCCTTTGCTGGAGAGGTTGTGGAGAAAGGGGTACACTCATCCATTGCTGGTAGGAATGCAAACTTGTGCAACCACTCTGGAAAGCAGTGTGGCACTTTCTCAGGAAATTCAGGATCAACCTACCCCTGGACCCAGCAATACCACTCTTGGGAATATACCCAAGAGAGGCCCTATCATACAACAAAAGAATATGCTCAACTATGTTCATAGCAGCATTGTTTATAATAGCCAGAACCTGGAAACAACCTAGATGCCCTTCAATGGAAGAATGGATGAAGAAAGTATGGAATATATACACTCAGCAGTAAAAAATAAGGACTTCTTGAATTTTGCATACAAATGGATGGAAATAGAAAACACTATCCTGAGTGAGGTAACTCATATTTGGTTTCTAGCCATAAATAAAGGACATTGAGCTTATAATTCGCGATCCTAGAGAAGCTAAATAAAAAGGTGAATCCAAAGACAAACATATAGTCATCCTCCTGAATATTAACCTTCATCAGGCAATGAAAGGAGACAGAGACAGAGACCCACATTGGAGCACCGGACAGAAATCTCAAGGTCCAAATCAGGAGCAGAAGGAGAGGGAGCATGAGCAAGGAACTCAGGACCGTGAGGGGTACACCCACACACTGAGACAATGGGGATATTCTATCGGGAATTCACCAAGGCCAGCTGGCCTGGATCTGAAAAAGCATGGGATAAAACCGGACTTGCTGAACATAGCGGACAATGAGGACTATTGAGAACTCAGGAACAATGGCAATGGGTTTTTGATCCTACTGCACGTACTGGCTTTGTTGGAGCCTAGGCCGTTTGGATGCTCACCTTACTAAACCTGGGTGGAGGTGAGCGGTCCTTGGACTTCCCACAGGTCAGGGAACCCTGATTGCTCTTTGAGCTGATGAGGGACTTGATCAGGGGAGGGGGAGGGAAATGGGAGGAGGTGGCGGGGAGGAGGCAGAAATCCTTAATAAATAAATAAATTAAAAAAAATAAAGTTACTTCAAGAATCAGCAGAAATATAAATAGAAAGGACATGCTCTCAGAAACCATTTCAGTCACCAAACACTGACAAATGTCATAATTTTCCTATTTCCTGAATTAATATTGCAGTTTCAACAATTCATAACTTTTACTAACATAAATACTTTGATATTTAGTTTATAGCATTTTTTTAAAATGCATTTTTATCATTGAAATTGTCTTGACCCAATATTTCTTTTAATAATTTGTCTCCTCTGCTTAAAATCCATCCTATTCAGAGATATTGATTGAGTTAATTATTTCAGAGATGATCCCTTTTGTAAATGGAGAAGGCTCGTTTGTTTTCTGGCCACCTAGACTTGAATAATCACATAAAAACTATTACAAAATGGCTTGTCCAACAGATTAGGAGTATTTATAGCTAGCTCTTATATCTTAAATTAACCCATTTCTATTAATCTGTGTATCACCACAAGGCTGAGGCTTGTCAGGTAAATCTCTGGGTGTCTTTCTCCTTTGGCAACTACATGGCATCTCCTACATTCTGTCTACTCTCTCTCTATATCTCTGTTCAGATTTTCTGCCTGACTTTACACTGCTAAACCATTGGCTAGAACTGCTTTATTCATTATCCAATAAAAGCACACGCACACACACAAACATATATGGATATCCCACATCATTTCCTTTTTTCTGTCTAAATAAAAAGAAAGTTTTAACTTCAACATAGTAAAATTATATACACAAAACAGTTATTAAGCAAGAATTATAGTTATAATATTTAGTCCATTTGTATCTGACAAAATTAAAGAAAATATTTTATCATCTATCTTATCTTTGTGAGTCTAAAGTTTTATATCTAATTTATTCTTAATCATAACTAAGGAAAACTATAATTTTAACTATCTGTTCTTCAACTTCATCAAAGTCCCCAGAAGAAGATATTACCTAAGTAAACAGGGTGTTCAAAGCAAGTTCCAAAACTCTAGAATTCACAGAGATATCTTGCTGCCTAAACAGTCACCCACCTAAAGTTCTTCTGTAAAGTTGATGCATCCATCTTCAGTCTACAGGCCCATAGTATTCAGCAGATTTTTCAATGAAGTAAAAAATTTGAAGATCTGTTTTGCCTTGTACTGGCAAAATTTATCAGTTGCTTTCATCTGTGTCCTGCAGAATTTCTGGGAGTTTCTTCTGTGAAGCAGAAACCCTGAAGGTCCATTCTGTCTTCTGGAAAGTTCAGCAGTCACTTTTCTGTGGGTCCTGCATGTCCAGTTCATATAGCATGCTATAAAGCAGTCCAGGCAAGAATGGTTTCTTGCCCAAATGTCAAGCCTTATCATGTTGAAGGCAAATTGAGTTTTTTCAATGTCCATCAATCTCTCTGAAGTAATTGCTGCTGCCAGAAACAGATATGCCTCTCTGTCAAAAAAAAAAAAAAAAAAAAAAAAAAAAAAAAAACCTCTAAATTCTTAAAACATTTTAAATGCCATATGCCTTAGGTCTACCTAAGGAATGAAGTGTTGAAGATTATATATTTAACTAAAATATATCTCTGTATATATAGAAAACCTAACATTCATGACTATAAGTTTGATTGTTGTAAATGATTATCTATTAATCTGCAGTTTTTAATTATATATTACATTTTCTATGAGATGTATAAACATAATAACTTAAGCAAGAGCAGAAATAAATATACACAGCATAGTAAAATGAACTTACATTTGTATCAATAGACCAAAGTCTATACCAATGCAAAGTATTTATCTTCTTTTTTGTAGAGAGAAATTGACTGTGAGCATTTAACATTTATAATCAACCCACTTTAAATGAAAACAAACATTTATAAACAAACAATTTTTGAATTCAGGCATAGTTTTCTCCAAACTATTTCCTGCTGGTTTTGAACAAAGTATTTTTAGGATTTATGGAGATCCTTTTGGGGATATTGTTCCATCAAACCACAGTAGCCTGAAAGGAATCCAGAGGTTCTCATTTTCTGTGAAAACAAACACAGAATCTCTTTTCCAAACTAACATATACTTCAACTCAAAATCTAAAGTCAAGATACCTTTAAAATATGTATGTTGGTTTGGTTTAGAAGACTGAAAAATAAAATACCTCTCTGTACTTAGCTCCTTCACAGTCAGAAATTCAAAGAAAATAGAATAATTTACATAATCCAGACACTCTGTGTATTTTCATCTTTATATGGCTTATTATTCTTTACATCTTTAATCTATGACTGCCTGTACTCTTATATTATTTTTATTATCTCTTCAAAGACTTTGCTTTACTTTTAAAACTATTTCTTTTTGTAACTTTTTATACTGTTTTTTTTTTCCCAAGCCTATGTACATTTATCCCAATCCTATGTGTATTTATTACATTGTAATCCATTCAGAGGTCTTTTTCACCAGAATCTGTCTTTACTGCTTATTTGCAATCATTTCTGACTAGGAGCGTTTTGTTTGTTTGTTGTTTTGTTTTGTTTTGTTTTGTATAAAATGGGCTTGCTAAGACCAACTCTGTGACCTTTCCTGTTGGTTCTGCCCAGTCCTACATGACAGAGGTATGTTTACTGAATCTGTGAGGCATGCTCACCATCCCAGCTCCAGGAACACAATAGTTCTTTGTCACCATTAAGCAATTTGTAATATGCTGCTCACAGACGCCATTTATGTGCCCTGTAACCACATCAGCATGAACCAGGAAGCTCTTATAGGAGCTGCACCTTTGCTCCACTACCAGAAAACACACCCTATCTGAAAAAAGTGCAGCTACCAAAAATATTTAATTGACTCCCATTTTTGTGCATATAAACGTGTTTTTTTTTAAAAAGCTTTCTTAGACTTTATGTGAATGTACCTTGCTAAATATTGGGAGTCATTATGTAAACAGAGAATACTCTTTCGTTTCCCAGCTGCCCAAACCTGAATAATCACACAAAAACTATGGAAATGTCTCAGTTGTAAAACCAAAAACAAACAAACAAACAAAAAACTTGCTGTGAAGCATGTGGACCTGGTTGCATACAAGTAAAAAGTATACAAAAACTATGGAAATGTCTCAGTTGTAAAACCAAAAACAAACAAACAAACAAAAAACTTGCTGTGAAGCATGTGGACCTGGTTGCATACAAGTAAAAAGTTTGCATGGCTGGATATGCCTTCAACTCTAACAAAGATCCCAAACAAGAAAGGCAAGCTTTTGTTTCAGTGAGAGATACTGTCTCATAACAGTATAGTGGAAACAATAGATGATGGCTTGCTCTGGTCTCCCAGTGAGCTGTGCATGTCCATTTGTACACTAAAACAAGTGTAAAGCCCACAATACAAACACACTCATGCACTTGCACACAGAGGCATACTGACTTAGCTTTGTTACTCAGGGCTCAATTAGGATCAGATGTAGCCTTCACCTCAAAGAGCATTCCAGTGCTTCCACAGTCTACCTGGCTCAGCATCAATGCCACTTCTGATTAAGGACAGCAAGCAGCCAACTACTATTACTAATATAGTCATTAAAAATTTAACACTTTAAAAAGAATATTTTTCCAAAATTTCTGCTTGACATTTTTAACTTTGAACTTTTGGATAATCACATATGGGAGTATCACACCAATTTTCATCTAAATCCTCCCTAGTACAAATTGCTATTAAAACGTGACTCCCAGCATGAATTCCCCTTTTTTCCTAACTAATCTGAGCACGCAAACACAACACACTCTGTTCTTCCTTCATCTTCCCTTTACATGCGCTTTATTGAAGTATACAGGCCTGTTCATGGCAATCTTATTTATTACATCTCTCATGCAATGTTGCAGGGTGTTTTGATGTCTGTGTTCTATTAAAGATTGGGAAGTGGTAGGTATAGCTCAGGTTATTATTCAAAAGGACACACATTTTAAGTGTCATGATGACAATATCCTATCCAAAAGATTACGTACGATGCTACTTAGATAGCATCACCTTAAATTTTGTTGAATTTACTCACACACATCTGCTGATGTGAAGGTGTGGAATTATTTACAGAAATATAAGACTATAAGATTCTATATCTAGATCTGCAGATATGGGTATAAAAGTAGCGGGAACTACGACTCATCTTGAAATCCAAAAGCAATGACCTTCACAGAGCTCTCAGTGCAAAAACTGTCCCTGTGGAGAAGTCTATTGTCAGTGCAGTCACAATATTTTGTTCAGACATAACCGGATTTATGTTTAAACAAAAGGGAAAGTTCTCTAGACCCATGGGTTTTTTTTTCAACACAGACAAACTTCTCCTACCCCCTTTGGAAGCTGTGATAATTTCCATGACACTCTAGATCATTTCAGAAAGAATAAAATATAACGAAGGGCTGCTCTTACAAACACAAATTTTATTGAATCCTTTGGACTATCTGTGTGGGAACATCTTCTCTCAGGGGAAGTAAATTTAAGTGGAGCTGTACTGTGCTCGGTCTGTATTCCCCTCTCAATTACCATCAATACCGCTGAATCAGGAGCTACACCAAAATTCCTGAGATAGCTTTTTAAAAATCTAAAATAAAAGAAGAAAGTGCTATTGCAGAGGAGAAAGAAATCTTCATTCAAGAGGGGCAACATCCCTGGAGGGCTGGAGCTCACAGTATGAAATAATGATAAAAAAGAAAGAAAAAGAAAAAGAAAAGCATGAAATACTCACACCAGAACATGCACATCACCAGCCTGTTCTTGCTAGTAATTGTTCAGGACTGCAAATATTTGGTGTTGTTTTGCTTGCCTTAAGATACATAGTAAAATTTTAAACAGATATGTAATAAATTACCTATGTGATTATTGTAACATAGAAACAGAACGGCAAGTTTGTGCAATGTATTTAGGGGATTTCTCCTTTTTGAATAAATAGAAAACTCTTTCAAACAATGATCCCCAGGCATTACAGAATGGTAGAGTCCCTTGTCATGGCTTATGGCTTCAGCATGCTGTAGGCAACTACTACATCACCATTTAATGGCTCAAAACAAAAAGATATATTTAGAAGATGCAGAACATTATTCAGCACCATTCTTAGCAACAAATAGATCATTGCTTGGGCTGAGCGGTTTTGATAAGAAGGCCTGTCTTTATTTATTAAAATTATAAAAGTCAGTGTAAACTGCTTACTACTTTTAAGAAATTGTCAAGGAAGAGGTCATTTGAAGATAATAAAGAGCACAATCTGATATTTTTGAATGTTCAGTTTTTCTATATATATTAACATTTAATAGTCAAGGCTGACTAATTAGATGTGGAGGTTTTGTCTTGAACACATTCAGTAGTCCTTAACAAGGACCCACAAGTCCCATTGCTGCATATAATGCTCAAGCGTTTTCCAGCTACTGTAAGTACCATGGTGAGGGACTTTAACATCACACTAGACACCCACGGGAGCATCATGAGAGCTGTCTGCATCACTGCAAAGCACATTTTGCTTCACCCATCTTAGTTTTACTGCAGATGATCCTTTGTCAACTCAAGGAACCATTGCATGGACCTGAAACACATTATGTCTTTGAAGCAAGGGTTTGGGTCTGTGAGGTAATGGAGCTAAGTTCTGTCTGATTACAGACAATTACTTAACAGTGTTTCAACAGAAATAAGTTAATAAAATTTGACCTTTATTCTATGAATCTATATATCAAAGGACTATCAGATTTGGTATAGTGAGTGTATATGTCTCATCTTGATCCTCACTTTATCATATTAGGAATATTGCAAATTAAACTTAAGTTCATTGTGGATATTACACTACAGAGCAAGTATAGACATAAAATTGACCAGGGCTCTAAAATCATATTAACATAAAGATAGACCCTAAATGTATGGATGTAAGAAAATTCAATGCTAACAATCCAGGTGAACTGGGACTTCACTATAAGCCAGAGGCTTAGCCTAGGCTCTGCAGGTTACTAGCTTGGTGAACGGGGCAGACAAGTCTCTACAAAGCCTGATATCTTAACTTATAAAGAGGAATAAACCCCAAAGCTTACCTCACTGAGCCATTGTAAGACTTAAACCAGGTAATTCTTTGATAAATTAAAATAGGGAATTCTCTTATAACTTATTTATTACAGCTCTTTACTTATAGTGTTTGTCTAATATTACCTGCAAAAATGTAGAACACAGAAAAGTCAGGTTCAGGTTTGAGCTTCCCAGTACATGACAATCATAAAGGCTCTAGTGAGAGTGTGCAATGAAGAGAAGTGGTCGTAGGGGAAGTTCCTCTGCAACTCTGCCCCTTTAAGTTCCACTTCATAAGGCTGTTCAGGAACATAATAACAGGCCACAAACACAACCGTCCTTCAATACATGAAGGTGAACCGCATGGAGGTGGGCAGAAGGGCTACAAAGGTGCAGTGAGGCACAATGGGAAAAGCATAAAACAGCTGTTGATCACTGGGATGTAGGAGCAGCAAACAGGCAGGGCAGGCAGGTGCTTGTCAGAGAAGAGACCCCTCAGAGGCAGGGAGACAACAGAGCATTCTATGAGGCAAATTGGCTGAGCTCTTAACAGCAGGAAATTGGGTAAGTCAACTGAAGGGTTTCCCCTTGTACTGTGGCCTGGGGGACTGCACTAGTCCGGCAGTCATCTCTCTCTGTGGTTGGTATATAGATTCAGACATGTCCTAAAGGCAACTAGAAGTGTGGCAAAAAAGAGCAGAGGCTGTGTGTTTATTCACAAGGCTCTACCACCTACCAGGTCAGTGAACTCGGGCAAGTCACTTGACCTCTGGAGCTCATAAGCACGTTTTTCTACATACTGGGCTGCTTAACTGACCAAATAGCTCATGCTAGTTTTCTTCTTTGGACCCTTTTCGATTGCTCACTCACCCAATATTTGGTCCATGTATATGCTTGTGCATTTTGTCGGTATTGTTATCCTGGGAAATACTCAGGGAAGTCTGTTGGGTTCTTTTGCCCCTGGGACCAATTTCCTTTCTCCATAGCAATACGAAAGCAACATACACACACACACACATACACACACACACACACAGACACACACAGAGAGACACACACACCATCACGCTGTAATCATTTCAGTCAATCCAGAAATGGTTCCCATTCTTCACCGCAGAGATTGTCTCCACTTTTTATCTGGAATTACTTTTGCTCTGTGAAACTTTCTGGAGCTTTGAAATTCTTAGTACATATTACAGCCAATCCAGATCCCATGCGCAGAACTTTACTACTACTACTATTATTATTATCATCATCATCATCATCATCATTACTACTACTACTATTACTATTGTATTCAAAACTCATGCATCTTAAAACCCCAAGGAAAGCCTGCCACCATCACTGGATTTGCCCTTATCCAAATCTGCAAGCGCTTCTTGACCACAAATTAGGTCACAGATAAGTTTGGAACTGCCAATCAGCCTTGGATTCATCAAGCTTTTTAACATGCTAGTGCTGCAGCACAAATGGCTGTGTGTGCCACAGATAAGGCTATCATTTGCATAGTTACAATCAGCTCATGGGAGAATGCTTCAGAGGCAGAGGAGATGCATGGCAGGTGCAAAGTCACTTTCAGATTTGCATTCATTTCGGTATTAAATGGAGAACAGAGGACCCGACTGAAGGGACATCTCCTCCTGTTCGGTTTGATTCGGTGGAGCCTGTGCCTAGAGAGCGGTTCAACGCTTTGAAAGTACATTGTGATCATCCTAAGAGCTATTCTTCTCAACAATATATGACATAGCTAGTGGGCATTAGTATCCATAATTTAGTGAAAGGAAGGGAATCAAAAACAGGTTGAGTGACTTGTTCAGCACTGCAGGAAGTCACAGCTGAGACAGAGGAAGAATCCACAGCTCTGGGCTGACTCCACATCTGTCGCTAAGCCCCATTAGCCATGTTTTCTACCTATACCCTATAATTAGCCAAAATAAGTGCTGCCAAAATAAGACCTTGTATTGATCCCCCCCACCCCCCGCCCAGTAGTTCCTTTCTTTTAAGTTGCCCAGTAGATTTGCAAAACATTATGAAAATAAAACCACCCTCCCTCATTCCAGGAACAACAGAAACGAGGGTGAACCAAAATTCAGTTACTCTGAGGATCAGAGCCACAAGGAGTTAATGTTTCTGAAGGTTGCTGCTGCTGCTGCTGAGAGAAGCTCACAATTCTTGAGAGAATTGTGTTCTACTTAAATGACAGGTACCAGCATCTGACTGATATTGTCTATAGTTTTCCCCAGTTGCCTGGTTTTTTCTTGGCACCTAAGATTTATGGAATATCCCTGTTTTAATTATGGATATGCTAGTATTTTGAAGGGAGAAATGATAAGACAAGCCTCCAGCATTTTTGCTGTGTAATACATACAATTTATTGAAAAATGCACTATACTACAAAGGGAGAAAAAGGTTAAACCCTTTCTTCAGGAACCATAATGGAAAACACTGCCAGGAACAGAGAGCAACCCCCTAAATATAAAAAACAAAAAGTAACTTCTTTACTAGAGGAAAAAGAAGTTAAGAAGCACAGCAATCCCTGACTCAGCAAACACAAGCAGTTGATAAATGCACCTGCTACCCTGTCTAAAGCTGATCTAGCCTTTTCAGGGTGGCCTTATCAAGTTAAGATCTTGTTGGAGAGTAATGAACACAAGAAAGATGCTGCTGCTCAATTGCTCATCATTAGAGCCCTGTGTACAGCTTGAGGGAGAGCAGGGACTCCGATAAATCAGTGCTTCGAACCTCCTGATAATTGCTGCTCAAATTTTGGAAACCAGGTATTATTCTTGGCTAAAGTATCTGCCATATGGCTACACTACATTAATATACTGAAGACAAAGTAGTATAGGCATTTAGCCTTACAAAGGAAATTAGCAAAACTGAACTATACATGAGCGTGACCTGGTACATCACACTGGGCAGTAACCATAAAAATGTCTTTTTTTTTTCAACATAAAGAGAGCAAGAGTCAGGTATGAAAAGACAACTGAGAGCACAGAAGAGTGGAAGGTACCTGTAACGAGACTGCTGTGGACATATGGGTGGTGCTGAGTGATCACCTAAGTTAAAAATGCGAGTTCCTGGCTCTCTAATTCTGGCTCACATGATATAGATTCAGAGGCTCTGTTTCAATCCTTAGAAAGCCAATGCTGCTCCTGAATGGGTTTATTTTCTTATTGCCTATAATCTACTTGTCTTTCTCAGCTCTCAGTTGACCAGTCAGTATCAATGGTTGTCTCCAGGGTCATAAAATAACCCTCACTTATTTTTGTCTATCTCTTGGGAAACATCCTTGGGCATCCCAGGGCCACAGATGGTGCAGGCTCCTCCATGTAAGTGGGGACAGATACTCTCCCTCCATCCTTAACATACTCAAGACTAGCTTCCTTTCCTAACTCCTCCAGTCCTTGGGATCCTTCTAGCCACCTAGTACATGGCTTTGTGTTCATCTGGTGCTCATGTTATTTCACTCTAAAGTATTTCACTTCCAAGGTTGATTCAAATAATGATTTGTGGCAGGTTGAGGTGCTAAGGACCAGGTGCTCTCCAGTCTCTCAAACTGTGTAGAAACTCCTGTGGCATTCAGAGCAAAGAACACACCCTGAAGTTAATTTGTTCCAATCCAGTTTTACAATTCTCATTGTATTCAAGTGGGGAAATAGCTTAGAGTCGCCTCCTTCGTCACAATTCTGATTTTTAAATGTGGACAGCATCCCACAAAAATCTAGCATTACAGATTTGCTAACCAGGCATCACTGTTGAGAAGCACTATAGACCTCTGGTGGTACCTGGAGCTTCTGAGAGGTCCTAACATCACCAGGAATGTATCCTTGAAATCTGAAAGCAGTAATACCACTCAATCCTAGACTGAAATTCCCAAGAAAATAGCAAAAATAAAGTTTTTCTGTTTAAAAGTTAGCTATCTCAGGTAGGTTTTGTTGGGACTGGAAGCTAATAGGAAAAATTGGTACCAACGTGGGTCATTGTGTAGAACTGTACCTGAGAGTATGGGGAGGGGGGGGCTTTAGACTTGGTTTAATGGAAGGACGTGGGAAGTTTGGAGAACCAAGCTGAAAATAGCCTAAAATGACAAGGAAGGTTAAGAGGTCACTATGATGGGAGAAGAGAAGGCTAAAATGTTTGAAAGGAATGGGGACAACAAGGTCATGATATGAAGATTCAGAGAGACGTGGATTCTATTGGGAACTGTAGAAAGAAAGGTCATCTTTTTCAAATCATGGTAAGAATGTGTATGCATGCCTTGATACTTATGGGAAGCCAGGCTTAAGTGGGTCGCTAGCTAGCTCGTAGAGGACACTTTAAAGGCTGTAGAATATATAGGATGCCGCACAGATACCATGGGCAGTTGTTAGTGAAATTTACATAAGAATTGGGTGGAAAGTGAAGTAAATTATTTGGGATATTTTCATCTTGGCCAGAAATTTTGGCTGTTAGTTGCCAAAACAGAGCAGACAAAAACTTTGTACTAGAAAAACAGCAAACATATCACATGTGCATCTTGGATATTTGCAAGGCCACCCCACTCCCACTACATGAACAAAGGTGGAGAAGTTCTAAACTTTCCAGGAAATGAATACTTTTATGAAAAATGTCATATAGGCAAGATAGTGTTGCTTTGTTCCCTTCTTTTCAGCAACAGGGCATTCAGAGGCCTTGGATGAGTGATTCAAACCAAGTTCATGTGTATAACATCAATGGTAGATCTTGGATTCCATGTGATGTTTGTTTGATAGACATGTAGTGATGTAGGGTTCTCCTCTGCAAGCTATAAATATTATTAGTTAATAAAGAAGCTGTTTTGGGCCTGTGCAGGGCAGAATAGAGCTAGGTGGGGAAAACTAAACTGAATGCTGGGAGAAAGAAGGTAGAGTCAGTGAGAAGCCATGTAGTCTCGCCAGAGAAGCCATGAATTATGCTAGATGGAATTTTTCCTAGTAAGTCACAGCCACATGGCAATACACAGATTAGTGGAGCTGGGTTATTTTAGTATATAAGAATTAGCCAGAAAAATGCTTAAGCTATTGGCCAAACAATATTGCAAATAATATAGTTTCTGTGTGATTATTTCATAGTCTGGGCAGCTGATGACCTCCTACTACAATGCAGAACACAAAAGCTATAGGCCCATAACACCATTTATTGTGGTTTCAAAAGCAAAGAAAACCACAAAGAAAAACCTACTAGACTTGACAAATGTTGTAAGGTGTGAGTTTGGGCAAGTTGGCATCTAGACTGTTATTCACACCAGTGCTGTGGGAGTATAGGCAAAGCTACAAAGCTAATACAAAGATCTGCATCACTTTACAGGGACAATGACAGCCCAGCAGTGGTGTACCATATAAAAATTACAGGACCAAGGCTATCCAATGCTAATGAGAACCTGCCTTCTACCACAGTGTTCCTCATGTGCTCTATGGAACCTTTGGATTTCATGGTTGTTCCAGAGTTTTGGTGTTGCTTTGGAGTTAACTTACTTCCTCTTTTCTTATTTCTTCTTTTTGGAGTTGGGATGTAAACCTCATGTCTTATCACCATTGTATTTTGGACATACATTACTTCTTTGTCCCTATGGGTGCAGCTTGCTTGAATCACAGGGCTTTGCTCCTTTCTCCTCATTCTCCTAACCCATGAACTCTTCTTGCTCTTATTGCACATGCGTTGTATTCCTACTATCTATGATTCTTTGCAGGCATTTTGAATTCAGGTATCCCACTGGCACCCCAATGTTCATATTTTTAAAAGATATTCTGGTCGAGCTCTGTCCATCTAACAAATTGAATGACAAGTCAGGTTTGAACTCGGTAAGTCATCGGAAAACTATCCCCAAAAGCTATAGGGAAACAAAAGCCAATAAGTAAATAGAAGCCAAAGTATTAAGATAAGAAAAATGTTGATTCTTGAGATGTTATCTCAAATTTTGCTATTTCTAACCATTTTTGTTATCTGTTTTATTATAAATATTTCTCATAAATATTATGAGACTTAACATAATGTTCAGAGACTCTTGTTTTCTATTTTATATAAACCTGTATCATCATTATTGGCTTTATTTAATGAAAAATTGGCTTAATATGTTACCAAAGTTGACCTGCATCTAGACAAAAATGATTGCATACTTGTAATCACAAGGAAACAATCAGCTCCCTCATCAATATTGTGAGAACGAATTTCATTTCACACCTGTCTCTAAAAAAAGAATAAATGTCTATGCCTTCCAGGTTTATAAAATAGAATCAAAACTTCCCATTTCCGTGAGAATTCTTAGACTTATTAAAAGAAGGGCATATGAATTTGAATGGACACCTTTACTGTGAAGTCTGACTTTCCCACCTGTCTGACAGCAAATATCCACACACATGGACAACAAGCTTCAGTCAGCATTGCAGCTACTTATTAATATTCCCAGAATTCTACATATCTGGAAGTGAGTTTAAAAGTTAATAATTCATCTGTGAATATGGGACCTCTCAAGCTTGGCTACTGGGTTTGTTTGGTTGTTATATTAGTGAAAGATAACACTTGGATCTAAAGTATTTAGGTGTTAGTATTGAATGAAACTCTGGCTCTTTCTTCCTCTTTGTTGTTGACTATGAAAAAATTCTTGAGATGCAGGGGACAAATTATTAAGGAATTGTCAGTAAGTATTGAAAATGGCTGCCCAGGTCTTACAGAGGGCCTTGATAATCAAATATAACACATTTATTTTTTATGCCCCTGAAATTTGCAGAGTTTTCATGATAACTAAATCAAACCCATCCTGATTAATTTATTAATAGCACAAATTTTATATATTACTGTTTATTTTGCCATTTTTAAAACAATTTAATTCCATACAAAACAAACAACAAGAAACACCTTGGTAAGATTTAGATGTGGGTTTCTCCTAAAGTTTGATGTGCTAGGACCTACTGTCTTGAGGTAGTGTGTGTCTTTAAAAACTATAACTATATTCATGGTTCTTAGGTCATTGAGCATTATTCTCAGAATAAATTAATCTATATAATGTGAGACATTTAAGTTGGATCTCATAAAAGAGCAGAGGAAATACATGTGTACCCTGTGCCTCTTCCCAGATGAGGCCCTGCACAACCAGCAAGAATGCCATCGTCACAGGGTACCTCAACCTTGACCCCAAGAATTACAAAGCACAAGCAATCCTCTTTCTTTAAAATTTACCCATTCTGAGTTATTACAAAAATATCACTGAAAAACAATTGAATCCCTTTTCATACTCATAAAAGTACTCCACTTTCATCTTTCCATAGGAGAATCAAACATTGGCCTTTCCTGGGGTAAATTACTATTGTGTAACCTGGGGAATAGGTTATTAGGCCACATACACTTCATCAGAGATCCTGTATGGTAGAAAGTAAACTACACAAGGAACCCTTACCACTGTTCTTTTCTTTTCTTTTTTTCTTTTTTCTTTTTGTTTTTGTTTGGTGTTACAGTTAGGGTCTTGAATGTCACCAAATGTTCATGTGGCAAAAATTTTGTCTTTCTTGAAGCACAGTTCAGAGTTAGTTTTATTCCTTTCCCTTTTTAAGTGATGGCTTTATGAGAACCCAAATCTTATCAATAAATCAATCCATTATTAGATTAATAACTGAATGGACTACTGGGAAATGGTGGAAAAGTTAGGAAGTAATACCTAGTTCAGGAAGTAGGCAGTGAGGCACCCAAGTGCTGGAATTAAAGGTATCCACCACCACGACCCATCCAGTATATCCATTTTGATTAGATGATGTGTACCTTATCAAGTACATGGGTGTGTGTATCTATGTCTGTTATCTGTGTCTCTGTATGTATCTTCTTCTCAGACATCAAGGTCCCAGGATATATAGAATTTCTTACCTAACTACTTTATCTATACACGTGAAGTCACCATCTACTCGATCTGCACACCATACCCTTGTGCCTGGTTTCAAACAGAACACCTGTTATACCACCTGAGTGTGTGGATTATGCCACAACAGATAAGCCACTTTTCACATCTTCCTGTACCCAGTTGCACTGACCCAGGGACATCCCTTTCAATGCCCTCTTCACTCTTTCTTTACTTGGTGATTTTTCTCTATTTCTGCCTTCAGGTTGAGGTGTGTGGTATCTAACTCCTCTCCTGTCAGGGCCCAGCCCTCGAGGGTCAACAGTAAGAATACATCCCATTCTCCTGATTCCCGCCCTTGTTCTCAGGCCATTCCTACGGAATCTTTTGCAACTTGTGCTTTTGATCCTGACAAGAGCTCCCAAATTCCTAGCCTCATGACAACCCAACTGACTCAAAAGTCAGTTCACCTTCCTCCTCTGTTCTTTACCAAAGTTACCCACCATATCCTTGAAGAATTCTCAATCGATGATGTTTAAATTATCAGCAGAGACTTTGGATACATCTGGGATACTAGCCTTTGCCCAAACATTTAGATGGGAACAAGACGTACTTTCAGATGAAAATGGTTTTAGGATTTTTTTTTCATATTCTATTTCTATTTATTAAGTGTTGAGATTCACAGCCCCTTTGCACTCTCAGTATTTAAGTCTGACAGTGGGTGTGAAACGTTTGCAAGTAATGCATGTCATCTTCCTACTTAATGTATGCAGATCTGATGAGATTGGACCTGCCCCAGAACACAGTAGCTAGCACAAAACACGAGAGTGCTGAGCCAACTCTTTAACCTTAACTTCAGAGGTAAGAAAAAATCCTTAGATGTTCAGATGTGTAGAAATGTCCCCAACATAACCTTTTCTGATCCTGTTCTCTGCAGAAATATTTCCCAAAGCTTAGTAGAGTTAGGTAGAAATAGGCTCTGGATTAATTTTGACCTTCTGTGGCAATGTATTTCCAGGACCACGAATTTATGTGCGGAATATTAAATGTCACATGCAAATATGAAAATGGTGCCACAGAGTTGCAGATAGCCCGTAATTGATATTGAGCAGACTATTCCCTTTAAATGTTAATGAAACTGTTGTAATTACTAAATGACCAAAACAGTGCAGAAGCCAGGGTTCACAGCTGTAAACCATTACTCGGAAATTGCTGTTATGGGCTTGCATTAGCAGATGGCTCAGCCCATGGAAAGAAACTTCCTTAAGATGCTTTCCTTCCAGGCTTGGGCTTTGCAGCAAATTAGATGAGCATATTAGAGAGGGGCAAGTGCCTGTTTGGACATGTCACTGGAGAGAAGCACCTCCTTTGATCTCTTTGGTCCCCTTGTCCCCCATTACATTCTTTGTAGAAAGTGCAGAATACCACAGAACACAAAGAAAAGAGATGGTGAAACTGTCAGAACTTATAAATATTTCAAGGAGGTACAGAGGAGCACATTTCTACCTGCTTTTTTAGGGAGACTGACTTTCCTACATTCTGAGGCAGTTGGACAGGCTGGGATAGAGGTAAATGCCAAAGTGGGGGGGTTGTGTGTGCAGGAGGGGTGTGTGTGTGTGATAAAACCTGCTAATAAGCCAGTGGCAGAAAACCAATTAGAAGAAAAATAGAGCATTTGAATGGGTTTAGTACCCTCAAGACAAGGACTGTCTATAAAGCTGTGTAAGCAAAAGCATTCAGCAGAAACAAGCAATGTCTTTATTAGGGATGCCTGTGGCTCCTCTCTGCTTTGTTCTGTAAATGCCATTGGAGCTTTGCAAATGCTCGGAGGTTCTTAACTTTATTGAGGATGGTTTACAAGGTTGGGTACAGGCTAGTCTTTCTTTAATATGAGGGAAAGAGTCATTAAGACATTTGCCAAGGATCTGTAAAGAAAGAATGTGTATTATACCCCATCCTAGAAAGAAAGCAAAGCCTTTATCTTCATCATAAACTGCTCTGTAGAGAGGGATTTGTGGCACTCCTACTTTCTGGAAAATTTGAATCCTGGTACCAAAAAAAAAAAAAAAAAAAAAAAAAAAAAAAAAAAAAAAGTTGTTAATATTTCAGGGTTCTGTTTAATTTTCACAGGAAAAAAATTGTTACAGTTGTTTTTTGGTTTAAAAAAAAACTCAGTGTAAATAATCTGGCTTTTAGGTAACTTGACAGACAGACTGAACATCATTTAGACTTTCTGTGAAATCATCCTATGTAAAAACTGAGCCATGGCTGTAAGCTGCAGCAATGCATAGCTTTCCAGGATGTTTATATTTTCTGCTTAATCAGAATTACAATTGGCCCATAAAATCAGAAATCTTTGATTAAATGCTCACAGAATGTCTTGAGTCTGGATTCTGAGATTAGGAGGCATTACAATTCATAAAAGTATGACAATAAGTTTGGAATTCCTCCTGGATCCAGAACCTGCTTGGCAAAATATTTTGAAACATTTTTTTAGGTCTTCAGAATACTATCACATTCTTGACTCCACTTGGGACCACTAGGAACCATAGAAAAATGCTTCACCTTCTACTGCTCTTTCTGCCTGATGTTCCCAACCTTCCACTCAGGCTTGTTAAACAGAAACATCTTTCTTTCCTGACTTCTCTCTCTTCCTCCAGGGAGTTGATTTTAGATGATAGGTTTTAAAAGAATGCAAAGAAGCATGCAAGCAATTTAATCTAATTCCTGTGAGACAGTCAATCAATTCTTGACTCTTCCAGAGATGGAAGGCATTTTTGGAGGCATTCCAACATCTGAGTGTTATGTTGAGGTTTTCAGTCATAAGCCTGCCCCTAGTATTGTGGTCTGTAGTATAATGTCCAAGTTATCTATAGTGCCCCACTATCACCATCTATCAAACTGGTAACGATTTACTCCAATGAGACGTCTGCAAAAATTAACATATGTAACACACTTCGTGACAGATATTAACTGGTCTTCCAAATTATGGAATCAAACTAACTTTTGAATTTAGGCAGTTTAACATCCCAAAAGTATGAGACTCATTCATAGAAATAAATAATTTCTGTGGGAAAAACTAATAAAAAATAATTAATTTCTTGCAATTTTATTTTTGTAAAATGCTAACAATTGGGAAGCTGAGTGCAGAATAAATGAAACGCTAGATTTTTCATGACCTTTTGTGGATACATTGAAAATAAAAGGAGTTAAAACTAGTATTAAAATAAAATATCATCTTTTTTTTATTTTTCTGTCTATCATCCACTGTCCCTTTTTTATTTTTTAACAGCAGCATACTTAACAACCTTCATGGTTTTCTTGATAATTTCTTTATCCATAGGTACCAAAAACAGTCCCTAAAAGGATAGTCAGGTGAGGTAAGGGTACTACTAGTCATTATTGAGGTGGACAGTATCAGCAATACCCTGAAAAATTTGTACAGATATGTGGGAAAGAGATATTTCTATATTGAGGGGCCAAGGATATTTATGATCATTAATGAAAGGTGTGAGAACTTCCAAGCTTAAAGAATTAAAACTAATTCAATAACTAATTCAATAAAAATTGTTTGTGGAATTTAATTATTTTTTGGTTTTTTATTCATTTTGCAATTTAGTTTTTGCTATATGTCATTACTGAATCCCTACTTGTGATAATAATAATAGCAAAAATAAAGGGTTTATTATGAAGCACATGAGGAAAAGCTACGACAAAAAAAGCATTCCCTTGTCCAATGAGAGATGGAATAGTCAAGGGATATTGCCATAAACAATCGTGGTAGCTATTCTCAAATAAGAGGGGTAGCAAGTCCTCATCAGCAAAAGTTAATGAAGAATTCCTGGAAGAAATGGCTCCTATATTAAGCCCTCAAGGAGGAGACATTTGCTGATTGACAAAGGGCTCACATCTTTTAAAGAAAGCATCATTTAAAAGAGAGAAGCCTTAAGACTAAAGAATCTTAGAAGAGTTAGACTGTGGCATGTGGAGAATAGCAGCTGACACTGGCCAGGAGCACATGGGACTCATCTTCCAGAGCAATGTTCAGACAGATCAGTTCTACTGAAGAACACTGGAGAGCCTCTGGAGGTTTTACGTTCTCAGAAATATGTGCCGGGAAGCTCACTGCTGTAGCTCTGCAGAATGAACCACAGAATGGAGTGTCAACTGAGACAATGGTAATGCGTGGGAATTTGGGTATAAAAGACAAAGAGAAACAGTGGTGCATTTGTGAGATTAGGTGTAGGAGAGTCATAATCATTTATTCATGCAGAACAGAAAGAAAAGCTTGGGTACCAAGACACTGAGTTCTAGGCTCATTAAATTTTTATTTCTGTTACTAACCAAGATTTCAGCATAACATTTAGTTATACAGCTATGGGGGCTGTGGCGATAGATGCAGGAATTAATGGTATTGAATGTAATATTGAAGCTACAGCAATAGATAAAATTATTCAGAAGACTGAGAGAAGATCAGTGAATTAATTAGTATACATTCCAAATGGTTATATCAAACACCTGGAACATAAGGACAGTCTTTAGTTTTCATTACTATATCCATCCCAGTGTGGTGAGACTACCATGATATATCTACTCCAAGATTCCTAGGGACACTGGTTGTGAGTGATATGATTTCACATTGGTGTTATGGTGTTGTAAGGAAGCCACTTATTGGTTCATTGTTCCCAGCTGCTCAGTTTTGAAATAATCACACAAAAACTATATTGTTTAAAACACTGCTTGGCCCATTAGCTCTAGCTTCTTTTTGGCTAGCAATTACATATTAATTTAACCCATTTCTATTAATCTGTATATCACCATATGCATATGGCTTACCAGCTAAAGTTACGGCATCTGTCTCTGGGGTGGCTACATGGCTTCTCCCTCTCTCAGCCTCCTATCTCCCAGCATTCAGTTTAGTTTTTTCTGCGTATCTACCCTATCAAGCCAAGCCATAAAGGAGTAATTAAAAGTAATAGAGTTAAAAATAATAAGCCATATAAAGATGGAAAATTCACAGAGAGCCTGGATTATGTATATCATTGTGTTTTCTTTGATTTTTTTGGCTGCATAGGATTATTCTGTTGATAACTGGATAATGATGCTCGTAGTCTATTGTGCTGATAACTTGGTTGAGAAGCTCAAATGTTTTATAGTGTTGATAACTTGCATGTGATGTTTCTCATTTATTGTGTTGCTAACTGGTTTTGAGGCTCATACTTTGGGTTGTGGTGCTCATGATTTATTGTGCAGGTAACTTTGTGGGAGTGCTAAAAATTACTTTCCTGGTAACTTGGCTGTACTGCTTATCACTACTGTGCTGAAGTATGAGGGATGTGTAGCTTGTTTTGTTTTTAGTAGTGTCTACAATGTGAAGGTTTATCTTAATTATATCAATTTCCTTAGCCTAGAAATTTATAAAGTAGTTTTTGTGAGATTTTTATTTACCTGTCTTCCTTCAAAGCATAGAACGGAGAAAAACAAAAGAAAAAAAAACAGAGAGGAGAGGAGAGGAAAGAAAAGGAAAGAAAAAGGGTAAAACCATTTTCCCAAATTAAACTATCAACTATTTAGATTTTGTTTGTGTGATGTTTATAAGGAAGACTATATTCTGTTTCAATATTAAAGAGTGATTCCATCTTTGGCTCTGATAGATTCCTGTTCCGTGCTGGTAGATGAAGCTCCATTCAGAATTTCTGGCACCATGTCTTGTGACATTGTATTCCTGCATCAAAGCAATGAGTCATAATGACACGTGGAGCCTTTTTTTAAGAAAGAAGCCAAATAGATGTGCTGCCAAGCCTCACAGGTGCTCGAAGATCCTCATGGAAGTTTTCTCTGGTAAAGACAACTGCCAACTGCCTACTTTAAAGATGGTGCTATCCTTTTGTATTCTAAAATGGCCTCATGGAATCCAGCTGCTTCTCAGATGCAAACAATATACACAACAAGAAGAAAAAAGGGTGTTGTCTTCACTCAGGGTCATCAGGGTGTTTGAAAACCTGCATCCAGAATGCATGGGATTTGGCAGTGCAGTCTCTGAAGATGCATTATGTTACGACTCTGCAAGGAGGAACAGCAATCACGGACACAAGTAGTTTTCTGTGATCACCTGTAAATGCTATACAGTGATGTCCTGCTTCCCAACATTCCCTTCAGTGTGGAGGCTAATCCTGCTTGACAATTAAGTTGCACACATTTGGGATGCTCTGATATACTGTTTCTCCAAGAAATACAAACTCTGTTAACTATGCAACTAAAACTTAAGACTGTCTCTGAATTTTCATTACTTTCAATTTTTTTAAATCATTTGCTTTTGTGACCTGGTCTTGTTCACATTTAAAATGGCAGGTTACAATCACCAATTATTAATATTAATATAAAATATTATATTTTATATAAATATAAAATAATTATAATAATCTTAGTATATTAATACTGATCAAAAGACAATATTCTGTAATTACAATATCATATAATAACTAGATAATTCACTTAAAAATACCCATGCTTCTTTATCTGAGAAGACTCTGCCCTGAGTGTCAAGGACAACTGTGATCAGAACTGATCCAAAGTCTTCCTGCTGTGAAGTTTACTGTGTCATGCATGGGTCACCTTACACTGTTTATCCCATGACATACAGGACAGTGGAAGCACCTGTGCAGCTCTACACTTCTCTTGGACAAAATTAATTATTAATGACATAATTAGAGAGATCCATGATGAAAGTGTGAGGAGCCGTGTGGTTTTCAAAGCCATGTCAAGAAACAAGAACCTTCTGCTTTCTTTGTTAATTAAATTTCTTGTTTTTGTAATTTGGTTCATTATTTCTGGACATTTCTACTTGAACGTTCAAAGGTCCTGCAGACCTAGTTCACAGAACATTGTCAAAAAATAAACACTTCCCATATCTTCTTAGTAGAAAGGAGAGTATACGATTTACTGGAAGCAACTTTCACCTTGTCTGTTTACTCAGTTATTTATATGACAGAAATCTTCCAGCTGTTATACTTTCTTAAGCTTAGACTAACGAGAAAGTCCTGACAGCATGTTAATGTGTGCATGTTAATTTCCATGATAGTATGTACTATCACAAAACTCCTGGTCTTTAGAATGATGTCTAATCCTATTAAGTCACTTCCAGAAATCCTGCTCTTTAAGAACTTAACCAAATTTTACTTTCTAGGAATAAACTATTCTATTTACCACCTTAAAATTATGGATGTCTTTTGCTGTGCTCAGGAAACAGGGTACAATGAAACTACTAGCCCAATGGTCTCCCATTGCGTAGTAGGAAGATCTAAAATGAATTAAACATCTGTGGTTATATCTGTCTTCTGCACCAATTCACAGAAAATGTGCTCTACATTTTCCCAAATTTATTCTAGAAGTTGCTTTGCTACAATATTAACCATGAGATTCTAGTGGAATTTCTTGTTTTTATATGAAAACCCTGTTCATTTGAAGACCCTTTCCATGGTGACTATTTTTAATGGAGTCAATATATAACTCCAACAGAAACAATAAGAATCTCTTCTTGGGATTGGTCATAAAAATGTGAAGAAACTCTTATGTTCTCGTTGGCCTTAGACACTAAAGAATTTATTTTTGCTTAATTTTTCTTAAAAAATAATTTATTATTTTGTGTGTTTCAGTGCTTTACATGCATGTTTATATGTGTACCATGTGTGTGAAGTGCCTGAGGAGGTCAGAAGGGGATGTTGGATCTCCTGGAACTAGAGTCACAAATGGGTGTCAGTCCCCATATGGGTCCTGGAATTCAGATTTATGACCACTGGAAGAGGACCCAGTGTTCTCAGTCACTAGCCTTCTCTCCTTTCATAGACCTTAAGGATTTAGATGCACAGAGTGCCAATAGCATTTTTTCTTGGTTGGTATGTGATAGGCTAAACTTATATATATATATATATATATATATATATATATATATATATATATA
>NC_022031.1:28991577-29004635 GCF_000317375.1 Microtus ochrogaster
ATATAAAACACATTATATATATTAGAGGGGAAAAAAGCATGAAGCCAGAACATATTATAGTTGTCCACTCATTTTGCCCCTGTGTTAACCTGGCTGGGATGGTTCAGGGGCTTTTTTTGCCCAATGGAGGGACAACTATCCTAGTCATGTAATATTTCACTCACTTGCAAATTGCAAATTGGTTAGTTGCATCATTAGTAAGCAAGTAAGTGCATCAATGAAACAGTCAGCTTTATTACCTGCATGGTGCTTTATGGCGATTCTGTAGATTGGATGGCATTATCACTAAAAGTGACAATTTACCTTATTTAATATTGTTAGAAAAGTGAATATTCATTTAATAAATTATGTAGAATCCATATATTTTTAAAAAGTTTTATAAACATTAGATAAGAAAGAGGAAGAAATACAATTTTTAAAGCAAAAATATATTCATAGCCTGACTTCTAGGTGACTAAAGGTTAATTTAAATAATACTTTACACAGAGTTATTAATTTTGCCACATTCTTCAAAATACTGACATGTGTTAATCCTGTACATCCAAGAAGTTTGCTGTTTTTTTTTAAAACAACACATTTTTCTCAATTACAGGTCTTAACAAATTTGTTTCATAACATGAACATCATCAAGTTGTTACTGCAAAAGCTAATGAACTAAAATTTTATATTATTTAGGAAATGAAAAAACTGTTAAATTTCTAATTCTGGTTTTATTCCATGGTTACTTTTCAAAGTACAGAATTCTTTCTTGGAAAATGAAGAGTTCAGAAAGTACTGTGGGACAATGGCCTTTTATCCTGTAACTTGTATTATTTTTAATAAAATGCCTACTGGCCAGTAGCCAGGGAGGAAGTATATTTTGAATGAGGGTATAACGTCCCCTTTCTTGTCTTTTGAAGTTGTGATTTCGAGGACTTACATACATCCTCCACAATTCCATGTCCTTGAGGATTATAAGGAATCTGTTTTATGTTCAATAATCTCCTGGAAAAAAAAACTGTTGAAATGCTTTACTACTATGTCCAGATCCTTTACATGCCTTTATAATTTTGTAGTCATCATTAAGAAACCTGAGTATATATTAATTATCACATGCACACATCTTAATTTGGCCTACAGCTGTTCTGAGACCTTCAAGAGTTCCTGATGGCAGGAGAGTGGTTTCTGGTGGGTTTGGCTGGGGCGTGGCTATCTCTATATAATCTGCCCCTGAACACAATAAAGGGGGCTTCCTTGGGGAATTCAAGGATGACCCGTATCGCTGTCTCTCTGCCTGTATGTGTCTGTGTATTTTAACCTCCAGCCCCCTTGCCTGAAGCTCGAGAACTGGTGCCAACACTCAGAGCACAGACACGGGGGCGCGGTGTGTGGCATGTAAACATATCAACTAAAGCATTACCTTCAGCTAATGGACCAGGAAGATTTGTATGCACCCTAAAAAACACACAAAGCATGGCAATTTTCTTTGATGAATGGTATATTAAATTTGCTGGAATAGTATATTAACTTGACCATTCCGTGTTCTAATCCGGTATGGCCTGAACAATTGTAAAAACATAATGGCTGTCAATATATGTTAAACACATTATTTGCAAAATAATGGGCTAGGGCATAGCTAGAGCTGTTGTCTAGCTGGGGATCAGCCCCAGTTTGCCTTTGCTCACCCAGCTTGGGCAGGGCACTGTCTGTGCTTTCCATGCCCATAGGATCCTCTGAAGGACAGCAATGGCAGCAACTGACAACTAAGCTGCAGCATGGGTGCCCAGATACTTGCCATTCATTGCAGCGGCTCTGAGACCGTAGGGTCCACAGGCTTGGCTGACTGGGAGCTCATGTGGGCAGAACCAACCTGTCTTTACTACCCCACCTTCCTTTTCCTGAGCTTCAGAGAAGACGGATGGGGCCGTGCCACTCTCCACCTGGCAAGAACTGAGTGGCACCTGCATGCCAGGTGCTCAGTTCTCTGGCTCCCTTGCTTCCTTCCTCGCTTGCTCAATAGTGGCGGTGGCTGTGGCTCTGAGACCACAGCATCCTAAGGTTGGGCTGACTGGGGACAACGGTGGGGCTGCATCTACGCTTTGGTGAATCCTGTTACAGTCCCAAAATGGCAGTGGCTTTGCCGTCAGTGTTGGGGAGTGAGCGGGAATTTTAAACTATTTACAAACTTTAAAAATTTCTTCGTTTGTTGCTGCTCTACCCCAGTTCTCCTGGCTTTCAAAATATACCCAAGTAAATTTCAGACAACTGATTACTATTTCCTTGTCCCATGTCTACAAATTTACAATTTTTATTCCGAATGTAAACTCACTGGTTGTCCACATTTACTATTTATTCGAGCACTCACTTTTCACTTCTTCACCTGTGATGTCTTTATTCATCTGCAGTCTC
Organism: Microtus ochrogaster; assembly: GCF_000317375.1. Lineage (NCBI taxonomy): Eukaryota > Metazoa > Chordata > Mammalia > Rodentia > Cricetidae > Microtus > Microtus ochrogaster. Next base: position 28,993,966 of record NC_022031.1, read on the forward strand.
CATCACGTTATCTTCCTCACGCAAGTCACATGTCCAATCCTGGCCCTCATTGTGGGCCTATTGCTGACACATGTTGAGGCTCCCTTTGGCCTATCCTGCCTCTGGGCGACAACATCAGCTGTGTCTTGTCCGTTTTTTTCTTCCGTGCTTGGATGGAAGCTTGAGGATTAAAAAATGGCATGTAGAAAAATTACATATGCAAAAGAAAACACAGAGACACAGAAGAGTCAGGAGGACAACCCAGTAAATATTGAATCCACTGGCTTTATTTTTCATAGGCTTTATGTACCACATCCAAAGATGAGGGAGAATGACCTTAAGTGTCTTTTGGCCATTTGAACTTCTTCTGTTGAGAATTCTCTGTTCAGCTCAGTGCCCCATTTTATAATTGGGTTGATTAGCCTTTTACGGTCTAGTTTCTTGAGTTCTTTATATATTTTTGGAGATCAGACCTATGTCAGTTGCTGGGTTGGTGAAGATCTTCTCCCAGTCAGTGGGTTGCCTTTTTGTCTTAGTGACAGTGTCCTTTGCTTTACAGAAGCTTCTCAGTCTCAGGAGGTCCCATTTATTCAATATTGCCCTTAATGTCTGTGCTGTTGGGGTTATATGTAGGAAGTGGTCTCCTTTGCCCATGTGTTGTAGAGTACTTCCCACTTTCTCTTCTATCAGGTTCAGTGTGTTCAGACTGATATTGAGGTCTTTAATCCATTTGGACTTGAGTTTTGTGCATGGCGATAGATATGGATCTATTTTCATTCTTCTACAGATTGACATCCAGTTTTGCCAGCACAATTTGTTGAAGATGCTCTCTTTTTTCCATTTATACTTTTAGCTCCTTTATCGAAAATCAGGTGCTCAAGACTTATTTACCAAGATGCAAGGATCAACGTAATAACCTTCTTAATATCCAAGGCATCAAGTAACCATTCCTAGGCCAAAACATCCTGTTAGAATCTTGGGTCAAATCTCCTGTCAATAAGCTTGAAAGAGCAAGAATAGGCTGAACTCTCTGACCTTTGGTCAGGGTGGAAACAAGCATCCACATTTGTGAACTCCCGCAAGTTAGCATACAAGATAGAAACATGTCACAAGAGTAGGCAAAAAAGATGCAAGATCCCCAGCCGAGAACTGCTCTGTTATGGATATGCCATGTCTGTGATGTGTGAACAAGATCTATATACATAAGCTAGACAAATGTCCAGCATAGATAGGAAAGATTATCATCAAGTTATCACGAATACAAAAATATGTTTTATATTATACATATATTTCTTATAAATATATTCATATATATTATATAATACACACAATTTTATATAAAATATATTGAAAATATAATTTAAAGACTATATATATTAGTCTTAAAATCTATGAGACATTGAAGCATAGGGAGACTGTGGAGGAAGAACAGATTTACAGAGGTGATGTAAAGGAAAATGAGAGTATAATGGTAGAAAAGTTTATCTAGCACACTATCTCTAATATATGGAAATTGTATATATATATATATATATGTATACACATATAAACATATGTGTGCCAGTAAAAATGGAGACTACTTCAGGGAGGAAAGGCATCAATGGAAAGAGAAGCCCTTACTGAGGAACGAATGGAAGTTGACACCTCTGCGAGTAGAAGAATCATTTTTTGAGGATGTGTCTTCTGAAGGGTTTCAGATGCACTAGTAGATGGCCAGACATTCATGTACATATAGGTAGTACTAATTCGACTTAGTGAATTATCAAGAATAGGAAGAAGGAGGGGGAGGGATGAGAGAAGAATAAGGAGGAAGATGAAAGAGGGTGGGAGGAAGGGGAGGAAGAAGAGAAAGAAGAAAAGAAAGGAAGGAAGGAATTCCCTTTATATATATAAATTTTATTTATTCTGTTCCTCCAGGGAATCCTGACTAGTGTAACATGTCTCCACTCCTTCATTACTTGCATGTACACAGGTCTTCTATGAGCATTAAAGTTTCTTGCTGGAAGACATTTTGCATGTTTTATTTTTGTTTTTATATTTTCAGTGCCTAGAAGGGATTCAAGCTCACAGACAACTAATGCATTTTGAATGAGTACATGGGAATAGAATTGAATTTTATTATACTATGTGTTAGTCTTGCTATTTGAGATAGGGTTTTATGTAGCCCAGGCTAGCATTAATCTCCTCTTCCTCCAGCCTCTACCTCCCCAAATCTGGAGTGACTGGCATGTTGCATCTAATTAAGTTACAAACAAGTTCTTCCCTTAACTATATTGTTCATTCACTGCTGTTAAATGTAATTTAGTTGTGCTTCAAGGATTTACCGTTTGTCTATTTTGTTGCCCTTGGTGTGTGGCTTTACCCTTATGTTGCTACACGGGCTGGTAGCAGAGGTTTCCTCTCTAGCTGTCTTCAGGGCTTGGGCCTTCTTTGTGAACCACATCTGCATAAAGCACCCACCTACACCAGCTATAGTATTTGTCAGGTCCTGGTTCTCTTCAGTTTCTTAATCCCTAATTCTCCTTCTTTCCAGCTTCCCAAACTTGGATTTCCTGGCCCCATGTTTTTATCAAAACATCAAAGAATTTTTTTTTTTTAGGAGAAAGACCATTGACTAACAACTCTCTGAGAACTAATTTTTTCCGGTATTTATAATGTCAAGCAGGTTGTCCCTAAACTTTCAGAATGTCTTTATAGTAAAACACATAATAAATTTCTCTTCTGTCTGTATGTTTCCATTTTTTAAGCAACAAAATTTCCAAATAGTGGCACCTAATAATTTTCATTATTAAAAATACAGTTTAGAAGTATTCCCCAAAACATTTTTACAAGATGTATTTATTGTCATTATTTTGATGTTAATTATACAACTCTACAAGGAGTCATGTAGTTAAGCATATATAAAGTGCATATGCAAATGTATTATATAATGCATTCTGGACCAAACACAAGGGATCAGCTATCTAAATAATGTATTTAACAGACAGACTGTAAACATAAACATCAAGTTGAATTAGAATGCTTTTATTGATTTTTTTAATCATCTATGGGGAAAGATATTATGGCAAAACTTCTCAGTCAAAAGTAGCTTTGAATATACATAATAAGAAGTTTGATAAAATTAATTGGAAATCTAGAAGTTAGATTATATATCTTATACTATTAAATTTTAAAACTGGTTGAAATAAACAATATATCTTAAATCAAGGCAATTTATTGTTCTATATACAATCGCAGTCCTTTGCCACAGAGTAACAACTGAAACCTTAGAGTGCAGATAGTGATTTCTTTCTTACTCATTACCCAATAGTATGTACTGCCTTTGTCCATTCTTTTTTCCTCCCCCTTTAGCCTGACTTTTTTATGACATAGTCTTTCCTTGCCTTCCTTCTTTTCTGGCTGCTTGTATTATATGTTTTTGTCACCCACTCCACCTTACTTTTCTGTAGCCTTGAAATCCTGTAGTTCCGAATTGTCACTTCATCATCTTAAGAATTTTCTTTATTTCAAAAATTTAAATTATTGCCATGTATGCATTCATAACTCTCAAGACTTCTGATGCATCACAAACATAGCCCTTTGTGTTTTATTTGTCCTTGCTTATTTTTCAGAGAGTTGTTCACTAACTCTCTTTTGAAGGACACTTAAGGAGTCTAAATTTCCAAATCTCTTCAGAGTCAGTAATGCCTACATGCCTGCCATGTGCCCAGTGGGAAGTGAGGTACAATGATATATGGTTCCTTCAGGTTGCCCTAGAGACACATTGTACCTTAATCCTCTTACTAGACAAATTTCTTAGCTCTATTCTCTCTCTTCTTTGCTTATCCACCTTCTCAAGGGAAAAAAAAAATCTTAAAGTGATCCATAGGAAACAGGCAGGCGATAGATAGACCCATGGCTCTTGAATGATCACATTAAACATAGATCTTCACACATACTAAACATTGTATTTTGATGCTAATGGAAACACAAACTTTCATTTTGTTAAGCAGCTTAAATGGTCAGGTGTCACAGTAGTCGACAATCATATTACAAATCCCCATCAATGTAGCTCATGTTGAATCCATAGGCTGCTTAAAACTGACTCCTCCCTTGTTTCTCTTCACATATCAAAGCATGGCACAGAGACATACTCTTCTGCCTGTTCTCCCCTCTCATACCCAACACATTTCCATCATCTCCCCAAAGTTTCAGTTTCTCATAGACTTCTGCCTTACTGAGACAAGATGGTGCTGAGCTTCACCGCTCAGTGTGTTCCTGGCTACCTAGCCACTGTTTAACATTTGAATTTGCAAAATCATCATCTTTGGGACTCCAATCCTAATCTCCATGTTGATAATATATTCCTCTTGTGTGATTCTGTTTTATCATATGCTTCCTTCTTTCTTACCAAGTGACACCTTATAATCTTTCTTGTATTTATAATGCAACCAATATTGTGAATATTTGTGCATAGTTACTTATATCTTCAGCAGTAACTAAATGTTCATTAAATGTTCGCTGCAAAATGGGTGATAACATGACACATCACAGGTATTCTAATTTATGTTCAGGAATATATACTGATATATACATAATAGTTGGTACTTTAAATAATAAAATTGATGACAGATGCATTATAATCTACAATCTACATTAAACCATCCAATAGAGAAAAATATTCCAGAACATATTACAATTTAATTACATTCTGTTTAAAGGTTAGATGACACATATACTCACAAACACACACATTTTAGAAACAGTAGCTCTTGCATGTAATAAAAAAATGAATGTCTATGACGTTAACCTGGAATAAGCATTACTAAATAAAATTTTAATGACTTTTATGCTTAATCCAATTTTACTATCCATTTCCTATTGCATTTTTAAATTCTATTTTTAGTTTAGTTGTCCTAGTATTTCTAAACCACACATCCCTCTCATATGTCCCCAAACTGATGTACTAACTGAACCTCTGCAATAGAGTTCTCCACGTGTACAATAAACTTGACATGGCATTGAACTCATAATTTCCCACTCTCACTCTGCAAAGGCAGTTACTCCATTCTTGAATTCTCAGTTTTCCTAATATGACATGTTACTGCTGATCTCCCTAGTCACACACGGGGAGCTTTTCTTTGTCAGTAAAAGGTTTTCAAATCTCCCTTCTCTCCACTCCTGCTCATCACTTAAGTTTTTGCCTAGACAGATAGTCATTTTGTCATAATTATTTGTAGGTTAAGCTTTGCTCCAGCAATGCAGCATTTTGCAAAGATTGACCTCACTGATGTGCACGTCTCAGAGCACTCTGTATCATGGCTACTTTTCCTGTCCAGTTTGTCTAGTTCCTGAACTCTGTGTTACCCAGGACTCCAGCATCTCAGCATGTCCCATTACTTCCCTATGTGTTCCAGCACATCATGCTCCACAACACTATAAATTTTCAGTGCCTTCTCATGTAGTACATCTTTCCTGATTACAACACTTTTTTCTCCTAAACTTAGCCTGCCCTTGCTGAACCTAAAAGTGTAGGCAGTCCAAAATAAAACAGAATGTAAAACCCACTGATACATTTCCATTTGTTATTTAGTAGCTATACAAAAGATCAGGCTACCTAAGTTATATTCTTTATTTTGAAATTTAGTAGAATATATTAAGATCATAAAACATCAGGATCATGATAATATCATCAATATTTATTAAGAAATGTTGAAACAAACCTAGAATGCAGATTTTAAAGGTTAAGATGAGATAAACGTAATCAATAATTTTACTACTTTAGAATAATGGGAACTGACAATATAATGATGATTACAAAATTCATCCATATCTCCATCAGCCTGAATAAACATAGGTAAAAATAAATGTCACTAAACTTATTAACATTGATTTCAGTTAAAACCCCTAAAATACATTTGTTCTGAGTCAGAGAAGGGTAGTGGGTCTTTCTTTGTACCACCAGCTCCATAATAATGATACAGAGACTTTTAATTATGAAAGCTTGGTCTTAGTTTAGACTTGTTCCCAACTAGTTCTTATAATGTAAATTAACCTGTTTATATTAATCTACCTTCTGTCACATGGCTCATTACCTCTCATCAGCAATATATATCTTAGTTCTTCAGCATCTTGCTAATGAATCTCCTGCCTATCCTCAGATTGTTCCTTCGAGCTCCTCTCCGTCCCCAGAAGTGCTGCCTCTCCTCTCCTGTGAAGCTGTTAATTCTTCTGCTCTTTATTAAACCAATGAAAAGGTGCTTTAGGTAGAGGAGGTAAAACAGAGCATATCTTTACAGTATACAAAAGATTATCCAACAACAAAGAAAAGAAACAAGGTTTTAAAAGAGAACATTATTTTACTAACACACATTTTTTTCCTGATAGAAGTAATCAGGATATTTTTAAGGAAAGAGGTGGTGATTGCAGTCCACAAATATATTCAGATTGGCCATTCACAAGATGCAATTGATAAAGTATCCAAAGAGAGTGTTTGGCATGGAAAATCATTTTCTTGGCATTAGAGCTAGGTATATACAGTGAACATTTCCAGAGGAAGAAGTGTGTTGATTGAATGGTTTTCTCACATTCATCGCCTGCATTTGTGATACCGCCTTTGTCTATCTTGTGCTTCTATAGAATGATCCCACTCACTATGGAGAGCAGTTTACGAAGAACAGACTTGCATTTCTTTAAATTTTGGAGGCCAAGGAGGCCAGTCAGCCCAAGAGGATGGAGTTGGACCTGTTGGGGTTCTTTGCAAGGCTTCATAATAGTGAGGAGGAAAAGAATGCTGAGTGACCAGCCTCACGTCTCTCTAGAACTGACATCAATCTCATGGTGTAGACAGAATCATCATTTTGAGCTATAAGATCAGCAGCAGTCCCTTCTAAATTCATAGAAAAGAGATAATGTAATATTTCCAACAAGGTGGAATCTGTACTTTTCCAATCAAGGTATCTTCAGATTATATTTTATCTACAAAATATAATTTATGGGCTGTTGAGATTTCCCAGTGGGTAAGAGTATTTGCTCTGCAATCATGAATATCAAAGCTCATGTTCATATCATCCACTTAAAAAGCTGGGCATGGCTGCATGTGCCTATAACCATAGTCTTGACAGGCAGGGACATGCACATTCCTCAGAGCTTGATGGCCAGCCAGACTCACCCACACAGCAAGCTTCTGGTTGTTTTGGCAAGAGACTCTCCTAAGGCTAGGACACAGAGAGTGACAGAGGAAGAACCAGCCATTCTGCTCTGGTCTCCATATGCACACTTATATTCATACACACTGCTGTGAAACACTATTCTTGTAGAAATGTGAACAAACATCTCCTCATCCTAGATAGGCAACCAGCAACTAACCCAACTAAGGCAATCGGTGGACTCCAACTAGTTGAACTAATCGATGTAGATTCAAGGGTGTCAGTTAGTCTGAGCTTCCTCCAGAGAGCTTTGTTGATCTACTGCTTTTAAGTGGGTTGGGTGGTCTAAGAGTCTTCCAGGTATCTCAGATAATATAATGGCTTGGATGGTCTTGCAGTCTTTTAGGTATCTTAGGTAATCTAACGGTTTGGTGGTTTTAAGAGTCTTTTATGTATCTCAGATAACCTAATGGCTTGATTGGTCTTACTGTATTTAGGAATTTCAGATAATCTAATGGCTTGGCTGGCCTTTAGAGTCTTTTAGGTATCACAGATAATCTAATTAAGTGACTTAGCTAGTCTGTGAATGTCTCTACGGAATCCTTCCAGCTTAAACGCCTCTGGGGAGTGAGAAGCATCATGGATCTTGTCAGTTTCAGAAAATTTCTGAAGGCTTTGATTTGTTTACTTCAAGAATTTAAGATATCTCAAGGCTGATGGACTGTTTGACCTCCTTTTAGAATATCCTATGACTTAACAAGCTTCCCTTCAAAATGGGAAGTTTTATATCAGGGGAAAGTCCATACAATGAATATTCACACAATAATGGGCATAAAGCACACATTGTAAAATGCAATCAGAAATTATTATTATTATTATTATTATTATTATTATTATTATTATTACTTATTCCTTTCCAAGCACAGTTTTAAGTTAACTGCTTTCTGTTCACGTTGATGTGTCTAAAACCCCTCCAGCACAAAATGTTTAGCAGTAGCATATAAACTCTTATTATCACCACTATGGCATGTCTGGCATGAAGATATGTGAATTAACAGCTTCTCCATGCCATGTAACTTGCCCTTGCGGTGTAATTCCTCATCTTGCTGAAGTTGTCGTCACTCCCAGGACATGCATCCCATCGGGCTGACATAGTCTGAGCTCTAGTTCTAATGCCTCCTCTGTCTCATTGGATCTCTCAGGCAGCCAGATGTCTCATGAATGAAATCTTTTCTCTGCAGCGCTTCCCTTTGCCACAGGGTGCCATGGTGTTCTCAAGTTTCACACAAGAGAGCAGCTCTAATCTTTCCTCCACAATGCCTGGACAGAAGAGCTTCATGTCACCATGAATATAAGTAAGATTTCTCTGCTCAGGTTTTCTGCCTTCTGGACTCCTTCCACTTACCTTTTCTAATTGGTAGAAAATATAGACAAATAAACACGGCAGACGCACTCATTCTTCTCTGTACTCAAACTATTGGGGGTGGCTCCCATGTGTGTGACTTTTCTCAAGGATTTTTCCCAAGTACAAACAGAACTGAACCAGGGAGGACAAAATTCCCAACAAAGCAGTTTAGACCTTTTCTCTAAAGCAGTTTAGTCCTTTTCTAAAGCAGTAGAAATAGTTTTGCATTGCATTTTAGTCTAGTTAATGAGTTAACAAATATTTTTAATTGCTAATGTATGTGTCAGATTCTGTGGCAAGCAAACCCAACAAGGTTTCTTCTCTCATAAATCTTACAGATTCGAGCAAGTGTAGGATCAGGTCAGTGTGCTTCTCTCTCCTGGGCACTGACCTCAGGCTTCCTGGTAGCTCTGGTCAAGGAGGCCAGGGAGGAAAAGAGCAGTACAAGTTTCTCCATGTAATTGCCATGCCTTGCTACACAGCTTTGCTTCTAATACTTCTAAAGGAGCCCGAAACTTCCTTCATTTTCGGTAGCAGTATGCAAATCATATTTAAATATCAGGTCACAACCTGCTTCTCCACTCCAATTCATTAACGTCCATGAGGATGTTCTATAAAACGGATGAAAATATACATAGTGACACAAATATGCAAAGCTAAATATCGACTGTAGAGAAATGCAAATGAACTTAACTGCCATGTTATTTTCCTAGCAGGAGACACTGCTAATATGAAATTTTATGAGGCATCACAGCACCCATAAAGCAAGAAAATAAATAACTGAATTTCCGAACAATGTGCATAAACTTAGTATTACCTTTAACTGTGGAAAAGACACCCATGGTATATAGCCGTTAAGGTCTCAGATTTGTTTAATTGATTGTCACTAATGCCCCCATTGAAATGCAATTGAAAAATAATATATCTGGCAGTAAAATATAACAGTTAAAGAAAGTTCATGAGTGACACTTTTATAAACTTGCCAAGTATCTAGAATTAGGAATGTGCTAGATATGGTCACAAGGTACACTGTTCTCACAGCTAATACCTTCTGCTGTTTTTCTGACTTTGATCATCTGATAACTCTGGTTTCATTCACAATGGGTGGTAGGGGAACAGGGAAAAATGTATAATACAATAAAAATAATAAAAAAGAAGGGGTGGTAAATGAAAATTCTGTATCAGATTAAATACTTGACATAGCATTGCATGAATTTTTATAACATAAATCCTGGGTTACAAAGTTGCATGGTTGATTTTAGGTATATTCTTTCATTATTATTATTTATACTGGTGTCTTACTGTAGCTACCACACTGGTCTTGAATCCATAGACCTCAGTGATCCTTCTGTCTCATTCTTCTGTGACTATGGATGTATACCCTCAGTCCAAAATATATTCTTAAATCAAGGTGTTCATCAAACTCTTTCATAATGGACAGCTAACGGTCAGATATTTCATCTCTTGAACTTTTTTATTATGCAGAACTCAGCCCCTAATACTGTTTATGAGGACGAATTGTAACAGAGTTCTCTTGTCACATAAGGATAGCCAAAATGAAGGTTTGTGTTTAATTTGCTTTTTATTATTGTGATAAAGACCTGAGCAAAAGCAACTTGAAAAGGAAAGGGTTAACTTCACCTTAGAGTTTAAAGTACTTCATGAAGTGAAATCAAGACAGGAACACAAGAAAGGAATCTGGAGGCAGTAACTAAAGCAGAGGCCATAGTGGAACAGATCCTACTGACTGGCTCTTCTTGGCCTGCTCTGCTCTGCTTTGTTACTTTTATTTTATTTTTATTTATTCTTTGATAATTTCATGTTGTGTGTTTTAATCAAATTCTTTCCAGTCCTTCAATTTTTCTCAGATACTCTCCTCCACCAAACTTTCTGTTCTTCATTGAAGAAAGGAAAGGAAAAAAAGAAGAGAGAGGAAGAAAGAAAGAAAATAAGTAAGAAAGAGTAAAGAAAGAAAGGAAGGAAGAAGAAAAGAAAGAAAGAGTAAAGAAAGAAAGGAAAAAAGAAAGAAAGAGAGATGGAGAGAGATAGAGATAGATTGAGAGAGGAGGAGAAGAAGAAGAAGAAGAAGAAGAAGAAGAAGAAGAAGAAGAAGAAGAAGAAGAAGAAGAAGAAGAAGAAGAAGAAGAAGAAGAAGAAGA
>NC_022031.1:29004735-29007810 GCF_000317375.1 Microtus ochrogaster
AGAAGAAGAAGAAGAAGAAGAAGAAGAAGAAGAAGAAGAAGAAGAAGAAGAAGAAGAAGAAGAAGAAGAAGAAGAAGAAGAAGAAGAAGTTGTTGATACCATGGAGTAGTATTAGGTTTGACTCAGTCTGAACCTGAGCCTGGGGCCTCTCCTAGAATTTGTTTGATATACCTACATTACACATCTTTTCCCAAGTTTCTATGAGGCACAGCTTCACATATGGCTTCCCTACTGCCTTTCTGTAGGTACCCGTACAGATAATGCTCCTTGTAGAAGTTATTTAAAGGAGCATCTGAGAGCATCGTTTAACACAGTCATTCTTGGAGTGGAAATAGCAGTCTATTTTCAATTTTTAATTTTTTTAATTCACATTATTTACTAAGTATATAATATCAAAATTATTTTTCAGAAATGGTTATTATGGTTTTTTTGTCTTCAAATATTTTCTACAAGCCAGAAGTGTGTATTTTGGCTTTATTCTCCTGAGTAACATGAAATGTCAAACAAAGAAATTAACTATCTGTTTCTATACCTGGACCTATGCTGCTATACACAGTAATAAATAAAATAGCTAACAGCGTTTTCTCTATTATGATGAACAAATATTTCAGTTAGCCTACAATACCGATTTGTTCCTTGTTCTGCCATAATTGTCACTAATAGTGTTCCTTTCATTTTTGAAAATGCTTCAGTATGGAAAGCATGCAAACAGACGTTGTGACAAATGATACTTTGCTTTGGATGAGCAGTGTCTCCTTTAAAGGCTTATATATTGAATAATTAATCTCCATTTGGAAGTGGCAATGAGATGTGGTTGGATAATGAGGGTGACAACCTCATTAGGTAAATCCTTTGTTGAATGGGATATTAGAAAGTGGGGATGATTACTAGAAGTACTTTTCCCAGCAAGTGTCTTTGTTATGACATTCTATTCCTTGGACCCTTCCTATGTTTTCCAGTCTCCTGCTGTAGAAGTATCATTGCTTTGCTCTGCCATAATCTTCATCCCATCCTGTTTATGATCTGCAATGGCCTAACCTGAAGGCGAGCACACCAGATGAAGGAAAATGCAATAGAGTAATCCTACACTAGCTCTAAATAAGGTGTAAAAGGGATTCTTTATTTAAGTGGGAGACTCACAGATCACAGTGGAGAACAGAAACGGAATCCAGTATCTGGGTGTGTGAGTGGGGATAGGGAGAACAGTGGGGCATGCACCTTTTGGTACCCAAAGCTGTGCCCAACGTGGTCCAGCTTCTTAAAGGCCATTGGCTGAAAGAAGTTCCTCATCACCTCCCATTTTGAGAGTTTCAAACCCAATACAAAACTATATACAATAAGAACAGATATCAAGTATAAAAGTTAGAATTAAAACCAGCATAAACATGGAGATGGGGGTGCTCCAGGATGTGGGTCTGGAATGGATCGACCCTCCCAGCTTGCACGCGCTCCTGCTGGTGAGACCCAGGCCTCCTGCCAGCGCGTCCAAGTGGGCCCAAGAGTAAACTGGGTATGTAGACTGCCACCTGGCCCGGCCGCACACCAAATACAAGCCGGGCCCTGCACCCCACAATGGCTCCCAGCCCACCCCTAGGTGACCACGTGAGCACAAGTACAAGCACAATGCTATGGAATGCAGGTGACCCAAAGACTGGCGAGTCACGGGGGCTCTACTGTGACCATGCAGCAGATGGTGGTTTGTCCACCTTCTCTTCTGTTTCCACGGGGGAACAGGTGATCCAGTGGACTAGCATTCAGGCCATTACTGCAAAACCTACACTAGGCATAGTCTCCGTTCTGTGTGTTCAAGTGTTGGAGCACCCCCATCTCCATGTGTGAAGTAGCTTTCTCCCTCAGCCTGCAAGGGTCCGATTTGCCATCGAAAGACGACCTCTGCTTTTTTCTTTTGTATTTTGATAAACACTGAAGAAACTGGAGCTGTTAAATTTATCTTGGAGAAATCTCAGAACTGGTTTATTTGATGTTGTGGAACCTCTTACTGTTTTCAATACACAATTAGTAATCAACTGTTTTGTATACTTGTTTTCAGTTTTCATTTCGACAAGCACTGTAATTATAGCTATTAGAACAAAGTCTCTCAACTATTAAAAAAAACCCAGCATAAACAATATTAAACAAAAAGCATATGCTAAATGTTTTAATAATTATTTTATCTTACAGAGTCTAAGTTTTGTATTAGAAATGGCTTGGCTAAGTCATAAGAGGAAAGTAACTACAACCCCATCATTTTGTATTAGAAATGGCTTAGTTAAGTCATTGGAGGAAAGTAATTATGACTATTTAGTCTTTAACCCCATCGAAGGCCTGAGAAGGGAAATAATATTACTCGAGTAGGCAGGAAGGGCAATCAAGCAGCTTCCAAAATGTGCAGTAGATGACAAAGACAACTGGCGACCTGGGAAATTACCTGAAGTCTCATTTGCAATGTTGAAACAATCAACTTTTGATAAGGCCTAGAGTAACTGCCAGACCATTTCCAGTGACAGGAAAAATTTCAAAACCATTTTACCCTGTCTTGACAAGGTTTGGCAGTCTTTTTTCTTGTATCCTGCTTGTGCTCTACAGACACCGTGCATTTTGTCAGTAGTAGAGACATGGAAAGTTCCTTGCTCAAAGGTCAGTTTTTCCCAGAAGGAAACAAGCTCCAAGTGGCGTGTCTCTGGTGCTCAACATTTTCTCAGGTGCTTCCAGGTGCAATCTTGTCTTACTTTAACAGTATTCTAAGTTATTTAAGTACCATATTCTACAGTTCTTTGAAGTGCTTGAAGATTAACTATCTATGTGGAATACAATCTCTATGTATCTAAAGAATCTGATTAATCAAACTATAAGTGTGACAAACATGGATATCTATTGACATCCTTAATACCTATATAAGCTCAAAGGATAAGACTTCATATTAGAATATTAAACAATCTTTAAACAACTGTGCAGCAAATAAGACAATAATCTCAAAATGTAAACAATTTATAAGTATCCTGATCAGAGGTAAATCAGAGAAGGATCACCTTTCACGATAGCCACAAATAGCATAAAATATCTTGGGGTAACTCT
>NC_022031.1:29010183-29012582 GCF_000317375.1 Microtus ochrogaster
GGGAGGAGGGGGAGGGAAATGGGAGGCTGGGAGGAGGCGGAAACTTGTTTTTTTTTCCTTTTCTCAATAAAAAAAAACTGAAAAAAAAATAGTGCCCTTCCCTGTTGTTTGAGCACTCAAATATAAGAACCTCTGGGGCCCATTCTATTCAAACCATGCTGTCATAGCAATAAAATTAAGTAAACAAATAAACCTCCAACAACAACAAAAACTGAAGCCCTAGACAGTCCTTGTCATGATTTTCCTGTTAATTCCATGATGATGAGCCAGGTAAAAACCAAATTTAAGAAGCATCTGCTCAGAATTTTATGGTGACAAAGTCATTTCACTTAAAAGGCAGTAGGTATATACATTCTCTGACAAAAAAAAAAAAAGGAATGTTTGCCTTTCCTTTTGAGAGGAAATAAATATTCCTCCTATATGATTTACCTCTATCTTCAAACCTTACCACTATCACTTCTGCAAATGGAACGAAACCCGATTTACACATTTTATCCATTGTCTGTAATCTGGACTTTTGAAATTCTTTTCCATCCAAGAGAACCTGGTGAGAGTATTCATTTTTTTCTGCCGCCCTTAGCCATCAGAAGGTTCTTCTTCAATAGGTGAGGCGCTGCAGATTCTGTAGTTGGGTTGTTTATCTTATACTGAGCACAAAGAAAATTTATTTTTTAAATATTATAATTAGGTTACTGTTCTCTTTACTGAAGCATCTGTAGGAACATGAGTGTGTTTCTCTGAATGAATGAGCAGCCACATTTATTTTTATTAAATCTGAACCTGTCCTCTGAGAAAAATGAATTTAATTCTGTGTTCTGATATAAAATGTAATATTCTCTTTGTTTTAAAGTAAAACCCTGCTTTCCCTCCTCACAAAGAGGCTTCACTTTAATTGAATCTCCTGATTCCAATTTTCTGATCTGAGTTAGAATCTCCCTCAGATATAGGATAATGTTTTTGCTGATAAATGTCTACATTAAAGTCTGTGTTTCCTCACACAAACAAATATGCATGAATAGTTATCTATGATCTGTCACTGGCAGGACGGTAGCATTGGTTATAATCATATTGTACCCTTTCTTTTAGAAGTACCATCTGCAAATCAAAAGAAACATTTTCTAAAAATAAGAATTTATGTATATATAAATTTTTAACAATTGGAAAGCAGTTTATAAACATTATGCTATTCAAATAGTTTCTTGCAGTAACTATTATAGTCTAGACAGGAATTGTGACAAAGAAAACGGTCATACATTGACCAACTACATCTTCACCTTAGCTAAGGTCAAATCAGGAAAATATTATCCTTTTAAAATGCCCCTTTAATAGCAGATGATGACAAACAAAACTACTAATTACTGTTACTGTAACCACAATGACTGAGGTGATTAATTATTACCTTTAATGATTGATGGGAGCAAAGAGCTAAGTTAGATGCTGTGGATCTGGTGCTTCTCGATTGGCAAGGGTGAAAGTGATGGCAAAGCCTGGAGTCACCTGTGGGCTTGATGGGAAAAAGCTGTTTTTCTGGTAAGACTGTTCACATGGCATGGTTTGACCAATGTGCACAGATCTCCTGTGTTGGGGTTTTCTGTGAAACTATGCAAACATCAGGGCTTGGTCAATCTGGAGAGCTCTCAACCCCACTCCCAGGTTCCAGTTACTTCACCCTCCTGTTTATCCCTCCCCCTTTATCTACATGACCTCTCAAGCCAGGCTAGTTCGGGCCTACTATTGCTATCTCAGCCTCAGAGAAACTGGGCTTGGTGTATTGGCTATTTCCCCACGGCTGGGACAATCTGACGAGAAACAATGTAGGGGAAAAGAAGGATTTATTTGTCTCACAGCGTGAAGTCATCGTTAATCATAGTGGCAAGGGTATGACAGGAGCATAGCGTGGCAGGTCTCATGGATTCCGGGGTGAGGAAGCAGAGAGAAAGAAACCTAGTGCTCAACTTGATCCTTTTTCTCATTCAGTCTGAGACGCCAGATCATGTGATTTTGCCACTCTTCAGGGTAGGTCTTCTCAAATCATTTAAATCTCTGTGGTCACACCATAACACACCGCGAGGTTTATGACGTAGGTGACTCCAAATCCCAGTCATGATTACTCATCGCCCATGAGACTTAGTTTACACAAGTTTAAGTGTTCTGAAAGTCCACAGCAAAACCTGCATGGCTTCTTCCAATCCAAGCTCAGAAATCACTCTTGCTGCTTGGCCTTTCTGCCACAGCTGCAGTGTGAGAGTGGCTAGATAGAAGAGCGCATGCACCGTGGCCCACTGAGACACATAAAAGGTTAGGCGATAGTGGCGCACGCCTTTAATCCCAGCACTCGGGAGGCAGAGGCAGGCGGATCTCTGTGAGTTCGAGACCAGCCTGGTCTACAGAGCGAGTTC
>NC_022031.1:29012682-29016052 GCF_000317375.1 Microtus ochrogaster
GTCTCGAAAAAACCAAAAAAAAAAAAAAAAAAAAAAAAGTTAAAAGGTGGCAGTTAATCACACCAGGCAGTTACAAACAAAGCAATAGATGAATTAAAATATACTTAGGATTTTAAAAATGCTATAAACTGCATAAATCTATACATTTGTGGATTTTTCTTTCTAGAACCTCAAACTCCGCATTACTTCCAAAAGTATAATCATTTTCATTATTTACACTGCATTTCATCGGCTTTATCTTTCAAATACAGCATTGTAATTTTCCTGTGTAATCTTCTTGTACAAAAGACAATTTTATTGCAATAATATATACATAAATTAAACAGATGTTACATGGCTTCTGAGAATGTTTCTGTAAATTTTAGGGACATAATTATTTCAGTTAGGAAGAGTTCTTATTGTCAGTCATCTAAACAATAATACAATTGGCTACGCAGAAAATAAGTTTTGAGAAAATGACTTATGTTACATCAGGATAAACCTCACAAATGAACATATCAATTTCTCAGCAATAGCAATGAGTTGTAGCATTTTTTCAACTTAATTTTCAGCTATGATTATAATATTCATGCAAATAAATAGAGGCCAGTCTTCCAAACCACGTCTTTAGTTGTTAGAATATGTAATTTCTATTCACCATGAAAGTTTTTAATTTTATCCCTACCTCTTCATATCAGAAAAGTATGAGAGAGCTAAAAGAATATAATAGTGTTGTATAATTTCCCAAATCTACTGAAAGGTATTCCTTGTGAAAATGCTATTCTGATTAGAGTTTTTCTAAGGAGAAAAATAGGGAAGTCTTAAGAATTAAAGCATTATTTTTTTTCCAGTAGTGTTTTGAAGAACTTTGTGATTCTCTCTGTTCTAGATCATAATCCTCGTATTTAAAATTCTGCATATTTAAACTGTGTGCCATCACTGTACTTTTGGGTTGTGTTTTGATTTTGTTCTTGATTTTATTTTTGTGACATCCTCCTCAGTCTGAGTTACAAACAAGGAGAATTTTGTTGTCATTAAAATCTACAGAAATGTCTACAAAGAACCACAAAAGAAAAAATTGAAAACTCTGCATTTTTTTTTCTATAACAAGATGAACTAAGAAATAGTCTGATTGGGAATTCATTGTTGTAAAACTGGTCTCATGTCCAATAGAGCTTCATTGGAAACACTTTAGACACAGAGCATCAATTTAGTAAACCACCAGATACAAAGGGAAAATTTTTAAAAAGCAAGACAAAGAAATCTATTGAAATGTTGTTATTCTTTTTACTTTTTTAAGTAACTGATAAGTAAAAGAAGTAGTTAAAATTTCAAAAAAGAGAGATCCATTGTGAAGTGCTTTAAGGGATTATATAATATTGCAGGGTTTCTCGTTAATAAGGAAATCCTTTCTAGAAAGTTATGATTCTTAAAGTAAAAGAAAGCTCTTATAATCTAAATTGACAGTAGGAAATTATTGCAAAACAACGGAGACAGAATTAGCCAGGGACGTTTATCTCTTACAGAGAACTACCATCTCCAAGTAGAGATAGTGATCAAGGCTCTAGAGCTGTCTTGTTAGCTGGATGTATTCTGATTGTTGACTTCAATGATGTTTTTTTCATTTAAAATACAACCTTGTTCTGTTTACAAATGTACAAGCAAAATGACAATTCTGAGTTATCATCTTCTCCCTTGATTTCTATTCATAGACAAATTGCATCAAATATTCCCTGAGCTTTCAATAGTGTTTATCATCATATTATTTATCGCTTGACAGAGTTTTCATAATTTTTATTCCAAAATATTAACGTTTAATGAAAAATACAGAGTGAAGGGAAGGGAAAGATGGAGATAGACGATAGATTGTCTGTGTTTTAGAGAAATTGCATACAAAGGAAAATATTAAAGTAACAGTTCATAGAAAATATGACTATAAAATCTGTTTTTTAATAAAGGGAATACAATGATTTTAGTCTTGTGTTCCGATGTTCTAAAATTACGATGAGTGCCCCATATTCTATTTTAAATAAAATGACTTAGGTGGGTTTTTTTCAAAGGGAAAATTCCTAAAAGTGTGTTTTTTGAGCACAATTTACTACTGGTTTTTGTTGTACCAGGCTCACCTGTAACCCCATTCATCCTCTCTTTAAAAATGTCAGACCATGCTGTGCCCTATGATCTTGTGGCTTTTTTCCAGGTCCGCAGAAACCATGCTCAGAGCATCCTTGCCATGTGTCTTCCAGTTGCTCTGTGGCAACTCAGGACCAAGAGGATTCCAGATTCGTACTTTATCTTCACAGTCTTCTCGTTGTGATGTGGTGTGCTATATACCCAGGAGCACTGTCTTGGGTGATGGTTGTCATCTTCCATCTTTCCGACTTTAATCTGCCTTGTACAGGGTTGTGTCTGAACAAACTAATTACAAAGTACACTCCATTCTCTTTTATGATATTTGTTCTCACTTTTAAAGTTATAATTATGCTATTTCCATTCTCTTTCCTCATGCAAGCACTCCCATTATCTTATCAATGAGGTTATGGAAGGGGTCAGAAAGCAAAGCTCCAAAATGCAGTGCTTAGAAGTGTCAAGTGCTTTAATGGACGGGTGTTAGAGGCAAGCCCTTTTCTGTACTATCTCTGACTTTTCTCCTCTCCCCCTCTTTCTCCAAGAATCTAAAAATTCCTGTGCCCCAAAGTGACTGTCAGATATTAGTACCCGGTCCCTTAAAGTCAAAAATACTACATTTCTTTTCTATCAACTCTCAGTGGAAGAGCTAACCACAGAGAAACTCTTTGGTCTATCTTATTTGATGACAGCAAATGAGATCCTCCTTTTTAGAAGGTGTCCACAGTATATTGGAAGGGAAGGGATTCCACACAGGGCAAATGAGAAGAACCCCACCAATGGGCCATGCTGGTTTCTTTCAGGATCTGTTAGCCTTAGCTCAGACCCCAAATGGCAATTGCATCTGATGGGGGCTGTTATTCTTTATTACAGCTGAACACCAAAAACATGTTTCCTTGGCTCCTGACCCTTATTTGTGAAGGGTCCCATGCTCAATAAATTTTGTTTAGTGGATATTGTATACTTTTTCTGTTTTAGCCTGCCTTTGTTGCAGGTGTGCTGATCACACATCTTGGAACAAGGAGAAATGTTACCATAACTTTCTGGGGCTACAGTTGAGAATCTCTGACTCCTTAGAAGAAAGAGAAGATGGGTATTTTTGAAAAACATATTTTACTTTTTATCATCTCCCAAATGAGAGACCAACTACCATTGTGATTTAATGGATGTATTTTTATTCAAGACTGATTAATTTGGTAGAGACTATGCTAGTCCATCTTGTAAATTTTATTAAAATACTAAACTATTTTATAATTAATTTAGT
>NC_022031.1:29016350-29026280 GCF_000317375.1 Microtus ochrogaster
ATCAGAAACCCATTGCCATTGTTCTTGAGTTCTCAGTAGTCCTCATTGTCCGCTATGTTCAGAGTCCAGTTTTATCCCAGGCTTTTCCAGACCCAGGCCAGCAGGTCTTGGTGAGTTCCCAGTAGAACATCCCGATTGTCTCAGTGTGTGGGTACACCCCTCGCGGTCTTGAGTTCCTTGCTCGTGCTCTCTCTCCTTCTGCTCCTGATTTGGACCTTGAGATTTCAGTCCTGTGCTCCAATGTGGGTCTCTGTCTTGAAATTTTATAATAATTTTTAAACCATGTTCCTTAGGCTCATCCCTTGCTATACCCTGGTTCAGTTTTGTTTTGGTTTGGTTTGGTTTGGTTTGGTTTTTCAAGACGGGGTTTCTCTGTAGCTGTGGAGGCTGGACTGGAACTCACTCTGTAGACCAGGCCAGGTTTGAACTCACCGAGATTTGCCTGCCTCAGCCTCCTGAATTCTGGGATTAAAGGTGTGCACCACCACTGCCCAGCTCTATACAGTTTTAAAATGAGGATGTCCAACATATATTGGAAGCAGGCAATTGGTTTTATTTTTCATTTTATATATGCAGAATGCATTGTTTAGAGGTTTATCTGAGTAAAAAAAATGGATCTTTAAATAGCTAGGTAAATTTAAAGTTGGTATTAAAGCATTTTTGTATCATAAAATGGCCATGAGCCTAAGTCAAAGGCAGAACCTTAAGGTTTGCATGGCTTCCATCTGCTAATGTGCTTCAACACTTGAACAACCTGGCTGTACTATTTGGAAATGTTGTAGATTTTATAGGAGGTGGAAGTTTATTGCTAGAAGTTTGCTATTGGGGTTGGTTATTGAAGCTTTATAGCCTGATCCCACATGCAATTGACCAGCTACCTCTGCTCTTGCCATACCGTGACTTTTCTCACCATGATGGACTGATCCACAAAATCTGTAAACCAGAATAAAGTCTTCCTTGCTTAAATTTCTTCTTTTTGTTTGGTGGGAGCAATGACAAAAAATGTAACTAATATACTTGTCTGAGAATTGGTTATGATACCTTCCTTACAGACCCAAGAGAAGGAATGCTGCAGAGAATTTGAGCAAAGAAGTTAGTAATTTTCCCTTCTCTGTCTATATCATGTCAAAATAATTTTCCAGTCACCTTTCTTTTTTCTTTTTTTAAATTTTTATTAGGTTAAAAAAATACCAATACAAATTCTCACTCCCTCCCCTCCTCTCATTCCCTCCACACCCCCTCCCACTCCACCCCCTGCAATCCTAAAACAGAGCAAGACACTTTGCTTTGTGGAAGGTCAAAGGCCTTCCCTACTACATCTAGGCTGACCAAGGTATACATTCAAAGCGAATAGGATTCCAAAAAAGCCAGTAGATGCAGTAGAGATAAATCCCAGTGCCACTGCCAGTGGCCCTTCAGTCTGTCCCAGCCATACAACTGTCAACCACATTCAGAAGGACTAGTTTGGTCCTATGCTTCTTCCTTCCCAGTCCAGCTGGAGTTGTTAAGCTCACATTAGCTCAGATAAACTGTTTCAATGGATGAACCCTTCATGGTATTGACCTCTTTGTTCATATTATCATTCCTTCTACTCTTCAACTGGGCTTTGGGGGCTCAGTTCAGTGATCCGACGAGAGTATCTGCTTCTGTTTTAAATATATCACTATATTTAAAATAATCATCAGTCTGACTACAGGGCAAGACGAATTCAGGAAGGCACCCTCTCTTTTATTGCTTAGTGTCTTAGGTGTGGTCATTCTTGCGGATTCCTGGGAATTTTTCTAGAGCCAGGTTTCTTGCTAATCCCAAAATGGTTTCCCCAATCAAGCTATCTCTTTCCTTGCTCTCATAGCTGTCCTTCCTCCATCTCAACTATCCCATTCCCTCAAGTTCTCCTCAACTCTCTCCTTCCCCCCTCCTCTTTCCCTTTCCCCTTACTTCTACCTCCTGTCCCCATGCTTTCAATTTTGTCGGACAATCTTGTCTATTCTCAATTTCCAGGTAAGTCTATATATGTTTTTCTTTGGGTTCACCTTATTACTTAGCTTCTCTAGGATTGTGAACTCTTAGAAAAATTCCCAGGAATCTATAAGAATGACCCCAGCTAAGACACTAGGCAATAATGTCCCTTGTTTATAGCTAGTATCCACATATGAGTGAGTACATGCCATATTCATTTGAGAAACTTCTATAAAATAAGGATACAGTCAATAAGACAAAGAGGCAGCCTACTAAATGTGAAAAGATTGTCACCAACACCACATCAGACAGAGCACTGATCTCCAAAATAGATAAAGAGCTCAAGAAATTAGACATTAATATTCTAAATAAGCCAATTAAAAATGGAGTACTGAGCTAAACAGAGAATTCACAAAAGAAGAATTTCAAATGACCAAAATATACTTAAGGAAATGTTCAATTTCCTTAGCTATTCGGTAAACGCAAATTAAAACAACTCTGAGATACTATCTTACACCTGTCAAAATGACTAAGGTCAAAAACACTAATGATAGCTTATGCTGGAGAGGATATGGAGTAAGTAGAACACTCATCCATTGCTGGTGGGAATGCAAACTTGCACAACCACTTTGCAAATCAATATGGTGGTTTCTCAGATAATTGGGAATCAACCTACCTCAAAATTCAGCAATACCACTCTTGGGAATATACCCAAAAGATGCTCAATCATACTTCAAAAGTATTTGTTCAACTATGTTCTTAGCATCATTATTTGTAATAGCCAGAACCTGGAAACAACCTAGATGCTCCTCAACTGAAGAATGGATAAAGCGTGGCACATTTACACATTAGAGTACTACTCAGTGGTAAAAAAACAATGACATCTTGAATTTTGTATGCAAATGGATGGAAATAGATAACATTATCCTGAGTGGGGTAATCCAGTCATCTTTCTAAACAGTTATCATTCTTCATCAAAAGTAAGTGCTAAATAAGTATTCTTCCTTAGTCTTGAAATTTTGATTTCTTGTTTTAAATCATCTCTATTGTGAGCTACATTACAAAATATAATTCAGGCATTTTTCACATACAATTTAAAATTAGTAAGCAATAAACATCACCTGAAGAATTAGAATACTATCAATTTCTCTTCAGTGGTCTTTTAAAATATAGTATTTTTTTTTCTCTTTTCAGGGTTAACCACTAGGCAGAAATTTCTGTCCCACCTGCCATTTTGCAAATAACTGAGAGGCTTAATATTAATAATAAGTGCTCAAGGTTTTTTTGTTTGGTTTAATCTTAATAAAAGCCGTTCTGTCAACATAAAGAAATCCAGTCAAACCAGATTAGACCAGGTTGAAATGCTCATGTTTAATAAATGTGGCACTTTCAGGTAGGCTGAGACAGCATGGTAGGAAGAGGAGCCCATGCAAAATGAAACCATGTGTTCCTTTTTCGGGTACAAGCCTGAATAGCCTGTGGGAGTGGTCTTGACCCTCCCTAGGGAAGGGGTCAGCACTTGGCAGGCTGAGAATTGGAGTCCGGACTGGGACAACTCCCAGGCCAGGAGCTTCCAATCATTTGTTACTAGCTATCTCTTCCTTTTTTTTTTTTTTTTTGGTTTTTCGAGACAGGGTTTCTCTGTGGCTTTGGAGCCTGTCCTGGAACTAGCTCTGTAGAGCAGGCTGGTCTCGAACTCACAGAGATCCGCCTGCCTCTGCCTCCTGAGTGCTGGGATTAAAGGCATGCGCCATTAAGCCATATTTCTTATCTAACTAAGCTATATTTTTTCATGTGCTTAGTACCAATTTTCAGTATGGCATGCCCATCTTGCTTCCCTCTGTATCTGCTGGATACTCTGCCCTTCTTCCCAGCATTCTCCTAGTCTGGCTCTGCTGCTCAGTCTCTTTCTGTATGGTTATTGACCAGTCAGCTTCGTTATTAAACCAATCAAAATGACATGTATTCACATAGGGTAAGGTAATATTCCACAGCAGACCACCATGAACTGTTATTTGATTTCATGTGATACAAACCTTTACTTTTGTTTTCCATCTTTGAGTTATATACATCTATGTGTGTGCACATACACCATAATGCCTGTGTGGAGGTCAGAGAATAACGTAAGCCGATTGCACTATGTCGGTTTCAGGAATGGATCTCACATTGTCAGCATGGCAGTTTGTTATTATTTGGTGAGACATATTTCTGGACCTGGATCTTCATTTCTGAATACCACTGTGTCACATTAATTTGACATGCTAAATTTTGATTAAGAAGAACTGTTATGCTCCTTCTGAAACTGTCTCTCCTGTCTTAGGAGTGTCAGCATAGCTCCTACAACAGGTGAGGGAAAATGCTACATTTGTTCAACTATAAAGCTTTCAACCATTTGCTCTAATAAATTTCTAATTAATATTTAAGGAAAAACAATTTTTTTTACTGTTATTCCCATTCTCTTCCTAAGAAATAGTCAAAGCATTTTCTGGAAGACTGTGTCTATTGCAGTCCCATCCATGAAAGTACATAGAAATACCTATCTTCAGTGTGCAGATGTAGAAATATTAATTTTCCTCAGAGATCAGTGTGAATCTGTGCTGTCTTGTGATCTATCTAAGGGCCAACTTAATAGGACACTCATATTCATTCCATACATTTGGACATATACATAGGCATTTATAAGCAAAAGAAGCAGAATGCTTGCTTTTAGATGACTGATGTAAAATAAGTATTCTGTGCAGTGGCTGAAGTTATACCAAACAAAAACAGAAAAATACACAAATAATAGTTGTCATTATGACTACCTACAGAGTTCTACTAAATTTTGCTACTTGTGTTGTTCTAACAACTACCAAACTCAAGTCATTAGCTTGGGAAACTTAATCAAGTTTGCCTTTCAATTGTAGACTAGCCATTTACTTCTTCACCCAGACATAAAAGGAAAATGTTTGAACAACGCCTGTGTTGAACATGTTTTACTTCCCATTCATTCAATAGATAATACATGAGAACCGTGAAGCACCTATTCTCATTCATTTGATATTATAACTAATCCGAAGATTGTTTTAAGTTATGGAAGTGGATGCACACAGATCAAACACAGAGTCTAGGTGCCTAGGATATTTTATACTAAGCCAAGAATCCTATATAGTAATTGACAATTTCAAAAATATTAGTTTTATCATTAGTGTTACCACTGTTGATATATATGTTGCTTTTGATTTTTTTTCATTTAAAGAGCAATGTTAAATGATCTGCATAATTTTTCCATATATTATTCAACTTTTCTCAGTTTGTGGTGTTCCAAGTTTGTGGTGGTATACCAAGGCAAAAAGAAATATCTGCTACTAATAGTTATTAAGTAATTTGGAACAGAACATTAGTA
Organism: Microtus ochrogaster; assembly: GCF_000317375.1. Taxonomy (NCBI): domain Eukaryota; kingdom Metazoa; phylum Chordata; class Mammalia; order Rodentia; family Cricetidae; genus Microtus; species Microtus ochrogaster. The sequence continues at coordinate 29,021,695 of NC_022031.1, forward strand.
AGTATGCATGTCCCACTAAAGACTTAGTTGTTAGTCAATTACATCACATCCATTAAGAACATTTGTAATTTTATTTTTATGTAACTGTCATGTCAACAAGATATATTTAACCACTGTGTCTTAAGTATTAGAATCAAATCTGACATCATGCTCTTTCTTCTTGACACAAATTTGATTTTCTACTGTTTGTTCAGTCACAGAAATTATTGAGATAAAAATATACGATGCAGAAGAAACCAGTAAAATATATTATGATGTCTCTGTGAATTGGCTGAAGTGTCATATGTTTACTTGATATGGTCTGTGACTTGTGGAGTGGGATCATTTTACATTAGCTTTTTGTAGAGGTAATTTCAATATGTACTTATGACTGTCATAAATTCGCAAACGTATCTCCCTCTAATTACAAACCTTAGCAATAACACTAAAATTTCCTCTTTGGGGGCTGAACAGAAACCTCAGTGTTTAAGAACAGATACCTCGAATGTGGAGGACCTATGTTCAGTTCCACGTACCTACATAACACAGCTCCAGGGACCTGACACAGGTTTCCAGGCTCTGTGAGTTCTCACACTCATGAGTGTGTGTGTGTGTGTGTGTGTGTGTGTGTGTGTGTACACAGAAAAGCACTTGCAATTAAAACTACATTACTTTTTAAAGTTTCCTGTCTTATGATTTTCAATATCTACTTAAGAATGATTGCCCGAGCTTCTCTGTTCCTATCATATTATCTGTTCTGCTAAATTTCCATGGAACCTGCCTGTTTTCTGCCTTCCAGTGCTTTTTACCAGAGGCAAGCTAGCCCCATGAATTACCTTTGAATCTGAAAGTAATTTTATTATCCCCCTTCCTGTTTTCTAGCTGCAATTAAAATGTTAACTCAGCTTTCTTTTCAGTAGGTTTCGGCTACTTTTACTATGGACTATTGCTTTTTATTTTTCAAGACAGAATTTCTCTGTAGCTTTGGAGTCTGCCCTGGAAATAGTTCTTGTAGACCAGGCTGGTCTCGAACTCAACAGAGATCCACCTTTCTCTGCCTCCCGAGTGCTGGGATTAAAGGCGTGTATCACCACCACCTGACTACAACTTTTACTTTTTAATGCTAAGGTTAAGTGTATGTGATTGAAGAATTGTATCATTGCTACTATGGATAATAAAAAGTAATTATGTTCACACATCTATTTGGGAAGTTACTCCAAGTTTTCTGGGTATATATTCATGACATTTTTAAATGGTAGGGCTTTATTCTTTCTTTCAAATATTTATAATTCACTTCTGCTTTTTATGTCATATTCCTGTTAGAGAAGGTTAGAAAAGAGATAACATCTGTTTTGAGTTTCTTCCTGATATTTCCCTCTTCTAAATATTTTCCTTTTATTCCACAATATTTTTATCATTCTAATCAGGCTGATGTTTGCCTAATTTTAAGTTTTATGACTTACAAATCTTTCAAATAATGTTACAAATGTACTTTTATTAATAGTTGACTTGCTATGTCCTGTGTACTCTTTTCATCAAGTGTGAAAGATTGGCTAAAGAGCCTGTATTCAAACCCCAATTCAAACTTACTAAATGTGCCTGCTTGAGCAGGTTATTTCATGTTTCTCAGACTCAATCCTTTCATCTGTAAAATGATGGAAGTAACTACGTGACTCAGTGTGTGAAAAATTCTGAAAATCATGCATGACTCACTTTAAATACTTAATAAATTTTAGCTGTCATCATACTAAAATAAGCTTGTTCCTGATGAGACTATTAAAGAAATCATCTAATAATTCATATGGCATATTTTAATTAGATTATTAAATTAGTAGGATATAATTTTTAGAGATCTTGCACCTGTATTCATTAGTGCCATCATCCTATAATTTAACTTTTTGAATTTTCATAAGTTTAAGATTAAACTTTTGTGAGTTTTATAAAGCATCAACCAAAGTACTATCACTTTCTATCCTCTGTATAAATTTGTAACACAGCAATTATTTTGAAGGTAAGATAATTCAAAAGCAAAAAAAAAAGAAAAAGAAAAAGTAACCGCAGCCCCAAAACCTTTTTCAAAGGTGAGTTATGCCATGGATTTGGTTATTAAAGCTGTGTGCAGCTTCTGAGTAGTCTTACTTTTGTAAGTTTAAATAAAGATGTCTATTGCATCTATTCCTTCTTTTTAGAATTGCACTGTGCTTATATAAGCTCTGTGTTATCTGTATTTGCTATTGTCTAACACAGACAAATTTATTTTCTCCTTTCCATTGCATAGAAAAGGAGAGGGCAGAACCAGCCATCCTCCTGAGCTATGTGTGAAGGACTTGAAATAGTCCACAATATATTCTAAGCATATTTGCATATCATGACGAAAGGAAGCCTAGTGAATACAAGGGGCAAGCAGCTGGCCTGTAAGCCTGGGCACTTTCTAAGGAGAGACTGCACTGAAACCAGAACAGGAACTGCAGTCTGTGGTCTATGACTGGTCACGTGGCTAGAGCTAGTGGGTTCATTTTAAGAGAAAGTCTCCAAGATGAGGTATTGACAAGGTGAGTCAAGTGAAAAAAAAAAAAAATCTGTGCACAGGCTGTCTAAACTGACAGGACTTGCCAGGAGTGCTCTGCTGAAAATGGATATAAAATTAAGGTTTCTAAGCACAAAACTAGTGCCTATTCACATGTACACTTAATATCTAACCTACCAATAAACAAGATTGGCAGGACATGACCTCAAAAAACCAGTAATATAAAATATAGGTTCCATCTAATGAAAGGAAAGCAGGCCCCAACTTTCTTTTCTTCACCGATTTTCCCTGAATTTTTAAATTCCTAGTTAGCCTTTTGTTGCAGTAAATAATTGTATATCCATTATGAGTGCTTTCTAGTTTTTCCTAGTTTTTTTTTTTTGTTTGTTTGTTTTTGGTTTTTCGAGACAGGGTTTCTCTGTGGCTTTGGAGCCTGTCCTGGAACTAGCTCTGTAGACCAGGCTGGTCTCGTCCATTATGAGTGCTGACTTTGTTTTCAAATAAAGACAGTATGTGGGAGTTTTACTCCTTAATGGCATATTATCCTAATTGGATGTTACTCAAAGTACAATGACAAGAAAGATTTACTATACACCTTGTTCTCTACTGTTAATCATTTCTATCACTTTCTAAAGTCTGTAAAATTAATAGAAACAAAAAGAAAAGCATTCATTTCTACTACGTGCCTATATCCTTGTTATATATAGCCTGCCATTACAATTTTTAGCTACCACTAGTCCACTGGTGAATGCAGAGTCAAGAGACATTTTCACATTGTTTGATAACATCTCATTGTACATTTGTCCTTCATTATTCATGGGTTCCTTAATTTAGAACCATCTCATTCAATAAAAGGGATATATGCTGCTCCAACATTAATGTTTATACCCCATCCATGTCCATTCAAGGATATCTGTTATATGGCAAAATTTTTAATTTCCCAACATTCCTACACTTAGCTAGGTTCAAGAAGACAACACTGATCTCCTGTTTTATTCACATCTGGAACAAATGCCATTTTAGTAGTGTACTTATGCTTGATTTTTTTATTATTATTACAGTTTGGTTGGAAATTTCACTGAGTGAAGTGATTCCTAAGCATATTTCTAAAAGGCTGTCTAATGTTCCCAGAACAATAAATCTATGGTGTGCCATGTGGAAGAATTACAAGTGTTAGATAAGCTTCTGATACACTTGAGTTATGGTGATGTTGGCCATGGGTTTAATGTTAATGAATCAACAATGTATATTAAATGGATGTATTTAAGCTGAAGCACACATAAATAAAGGATATTGATCACTTGATTAAAGGTATTGATTGACTACTTGAAGAAATTTAACTCTGTATTTCCACTAGCAGTATAGGTTCAGATATTTATTAATTCATTTTCCATCTTACTCTATGAAACACTGTTACTCTGAGTAATGAGAGTACCTCCACCATAAAGATAAAAGACATAAAAACTTACAAATAATAGTACAAATCAGTAGATTCATAAAATATTAATTCAGAGTTATTTTTTTACTTTTAAATTAGCAGTGAGTTTATAATATTTACTTTTGAAATAATGCCTTTCTGGATCAAAAACTGAAGAAAATTTCACATTTGGATCTTGTGAATCTGGGTGTGTGGTATAGTATGAAAAAGAAGTGGCCCTTAAATGATCATTTGGTAAACTCTTGATCTCTGTCTTGAGGATCTAAACTTTAAGAGATATTTGGAACATGAAAACTGTGAGTTCATCAGTGAAGAACACTGATTTACTGACATCACTTGGTGATATTATTAGAAGATGGTAGAAGGTGGGACCTGGATGGAGATGGGCTATCACTGGGGTAAGTATTTAATGCATATTATAGCTCTTCTAACTTTCATCCTTGTAGACAGAAGTTTCTGTTCCGCTGGTCCCATTCCTGGAGGCAGTATCAACATTTTGGACTGTGTTGAGATAAGAACCAATGGCTACCTTTAATTCCAGCAATTCGGAGGCAGAGGCAGGCAGATCTCTGTGAGTTCGAGACCAGCCTGGTCTACAAGAACTAGTTCCAGGACAGGCTTTAAAACCACAGAGAAACCCTA
>NC_022031.1:29026380-29061077 GCF_000317375.1 Microtus ochrogaster
TGGCTGTTTTGCTTTTCTGACCTTCAGGTTGAAATTCCAATATCAGTCTCGGGGTTTTTATTATCATACTACATATTTTGCTTCTGTCCTACTTTGATGTAAGCAGCCTCATCCACCATATGTTCTTCTCTTCCTGGTTTTGTTGTGAAAAAAAAGAAAAAGCAAAACAGACAAACAACAACAAAGCACACTAACAGGGCACATCAACTCTCGCACGTCACTAAGTGTCAGCCGTTGGGAGGGATCTACTCTTATTTCACAGGTCAGTCTCTAAGGAAAATCATTATCCCTTCACACATCTATCTGTGTTTATAAATATGAGCATCTATCTAGAATTACCAGAGAAGTCATCACTGAGAAGATGACTTTCGAGTTAGATTTTAGGAAAGTGAAGAGCTGGTTTATAGATGTTTGGGTGAAGCAAGGGCTGTGAAATTCAAATTACCCATAATTATACCACATATTGTTTGGGACTAATACAACAATGAAATACAGGAAACAAGTTAGAGTGCCACATCTGTTTTCTAGGAAATAAGAGACTTATTAAGAAATGCTGGCAGTGCTTTGGGGGAAGATGTCCCAACTCTAAATGTGAATTAACAACAACAGATATCAGGCTAGAAACAGGAATGAATACATGATAAATAACCTAAAATAACTTCAACTATTTTAGTATGAGCAACTGAAAATAGTGCAAGACTTCAGACAGTCCAGATATAAGGGCAAGAGGATTGCAAAAACTCAGTCTTAGTATACTTTTTGTTATCCAAGGGAGGTATGGACAGAACAATGCCGGGTGGGCTAAGGAAGTAAAGGATTTGTTCATGGGAGAGTTCGCAACTGTATTTGAAAGCCATTGGACTCCATCAAGTGAAACTGCCTGAAGTGAATGCAGGTCAATTGTAGAGAAAAGAACACAAAATCCCACTCCCCTAGAGGTTAAGAAGATGGGTAAATATAGAGACTAAAGATAGAGCTATAAATGGAAGAGGCAACCATTCTCTGGAAAATGAAATTGAAACGTTTCAAGGACAGGAGATTGGTGGTTTCTCTCATGGAGACTGGAAATTCAGTAAGTTTGAGAAGCTCAGGCATAGATATCTGGCATCCCATTAGAGAGGGACATTTGCCTGCACACATTGAGGTGGCCAAAAATCTGATGAAATGGCTTTAAGATGCCAACTTGATAAGAGCTAGTATAATTTGTAAAGGAGCATTCTCAAGTGAGACAATACCCCGCACAGATTGACCTATGGGCAAGCAAGTGGAGACATTGTCTTGATGGATGATTGAGGTGGAGGGCCTAGTTCACTGTGTAAAATGCCACCCCTGGGCTAACGGTTCAAATTGGTATATGACAATAGACCGAGAAAGCCATGAAGAGCAAGCCAGTAAGGGGTGTTCATCTATGGCTTCTGCTTCAGTTTTCGCTTCTAGGTTCCTATCTTGTGTGACTACCCTGACTTCTGTCAACAAAAGAGTTTGACCTGATAGTTTTAAAAACAGAAACAAACTCTTTTATCCCTGAGTTGCTTTTGGTAAAAGTGTTTGATCACAGCCATTGAAACCTAGCAAAGCATACAGAATGAGAGGTACAAACAACTGTTCCCACAGTTTTGCTATAAACGAAAAGTTGGCACAATGATAATGTTTTCTGCAAGTGGGAAAATGTGGAACATGGCTAGTTTGTTTTTTAATTTAAAAAAATATTTAGAATGAGGAATCTTTAGAGTGAAGACCCGAAATGTTGAAAGAGGAAGAGAGGTGATTTAACAAAAACATTTGTGTAAATGAAGCCCATGTCCGTGTGTGTGTGTGTGTGTGTGTGTGTGTGTGTGTGTGTTTACAGAGTTTTTTTTTTTTTTGACTTTTCGAGACAGGGTTTCTCCGTGGCTTTTGGTTCCTGTTCTGGAACTAGCTCTGTAGACCAGGCTGGCCTCGAACTCACAGAGATCCTCCTGCCTCTGCCTCCCAAGTGCTGGGATTAAAGGCGTGTGCCACCACCACCCGGCCTACAGAAGATTGTTATTCCCATCCTTCTGTCACCCCAAAATTTATGCCGGTTTCCCTCCCTCACTTTGTCCCTCTTCTCTTCCCTCACTCGTGCATTTCTTTATTTTTCTTCTATTATGTAGATTGGTTTATTCCCCACTAGTGGAACTCAAGTCTATTTTTATAATAATTTCATTTGCAGAGTTTATGAAAAGTGTACTTATCTTGAGATAATTTAGCTTTTACTGAGTTCGGTGTAAAACTCTAGCACACTATTTTATTAAATTAAAGCATATATGCATTTTAAATAATTAAATATATGCTTTAGTTTTGTTATTGCTTCAATTGCTCATTTTGCCTTAGGGATAACTGCCTTTGTTTTAGAAGCTTTTCCTTCCAAGTTATGGTAATTTTGCACCATTCATTTTTCTTTTTGTCAATATTATTTATCAAATTTCTAGCATCATTTTTCTTCTTTCATTCATGTCATTTAGTGACTATATTTTGTTCTTAGAGCTGGTGGTGCCTTTTGTTTTATCTGGGTTATTTTGCTTATTTAGAGCTGGTGGTGCCTTTTATTTGATCTGGGTTATTTTGCTTATTTGTTTTTGGAGAGAGGATTTTGTGTATAACCTAAGCTGAGGCCTCAAACGTTTATCCCTCCTGGTTCATTCCTCAATTGTTGGGATGAAAGATGTGAGGTACCATTCCAGCTTGCTACTTTGGTGTTCAAATAAATGATAAAGATGATCATCACATATTTAAACTGTTTTGATCTTATTGTGTTGGACTACATATATACTTACCCTCCTTTGCATTCCACTATACCCATTTAGTTGAGACCATATTCCTTTTGCCATTTAACTTTTCACTTACAGTTATCTTTGAATGTCAACTAGTTCTTCAAATAAATGACTTGAGGATTTACACTACCAGTCTTTGGAACAGGTTAGCTTTCATCTTTAGACATTTAGTGATCTTCCACTTTATGTTTTCTTGCTTTTTGCTAATTTCTATGTAACATTCTACAGAGAATATATCAGTCTACTCCAAATAACTCCTCTCCGATGGTATGTGAAACTACTTCACCCTTCTCTGTGATTTCAATACTGTTTTAACTAAATGTAATGTTATAACATTTTATTAGATACATGCCATCGAGTACAGTTCCAGAACTCTAGCAGATGTCTGTGGACCTAATAGATGTAAACACAGTGTTCAGAATGTTAGGTGGAAATATGGTTCATAAGAAACAATTCTCTCGGTCCTCCAAAGTTTTCATATCTTTCTCTTTATCGCTATATATAAAGAAAAAGTCCCCACTATTGATCAGTTCTTGAATCTCCTTTAATCTTTTATTACACCATTGCCCCCATATGCCAAGAATTGATATAAATCTCAATTTAATTCCCTTACAACAGTTTATAGTCACCTAATGGCAAACACTATTCTCTAACTATTTTTGTTCAAAAACAAATAGCTGCTAGTTTTCCAGGGGAGAATAATAGTCTAGTTTTCTCAAAGTCAGTAATCAAGCAGCAGAAAAGTAGATTGCAATACTTAGATTCAAATCCTTGTGGCTTTAAAAGAGATGACAATGTACATGATTTATTTGGAATAAGGCTTGGGATGAAAGAAAACAATTCCTCTACCGGTTTGTGAGGAAGAGAGTTTCATGCAATACTTTCATTCACACATGCAATGAACATTAATTTGGACCTATTTTCATCCTTAGATTTTCTCTGTGCATAGGGCACGAAAAGAAGCAGAAGTTCCATAGACCTGAGTGAGGACTCCCAATCTTTACACAAGCGCAGAAGAGTGTGACATGGTGCCCTTCCTCCAAATGGATGGTCACAGAGCTTGTAGGATTGAATCAGAAGGTTAAAGAATGTCATCCAAAACTGAGAGATGTCACTTTACACCTTCAAATCTGGATACAGAGATTTGTGTTAACAGTCTTTGAAACAGATTAACTTTTTTTTTCTTTAGCGATTTGGTGGCCCCCACTCTTCATTTTTTTTCTTGCTTTTTGCTAATATTTATATAACGTTTTGCAGATACCAGCCTTCTCCAAACAATTCCTCTGCTATGGTATGTACAATCTTTTTCCTCTTTTCTTCAGTGCACATTTGAACCATTTGCTTAGACACAACGTTTCCAGTTCAGTTCCAGACCTCTGTCAGACTTCAGTCTTCCATACTTCTATGAGTCTACCATATATTTAAAGGAATATTTAACAGCACAATTGAATTCACAAATTGGGGGAGCGATAAAACTAATTCAATAAATAAACTATATGCAACTTTTTATCAGTTATTATATATAATAATATAATTATATATTAATTATTATATAATTATATAATATAGAATTTTGCAAATTTTACATGTTTCACAATGAATTAACAAAACATGCCTTCAGGTATGTTCTGCATGTGAATAGCATACCACTTATACCTAACATGTACTTGCGCTTCAGTCTTATCCATACCTGTCTGTAGCACTCCTCCCTTGATATATGTCTGGTAATCATCTATGGGTTATAATTATCATAGAAAAGTCTATTTTATTCTTTTTCAAAGGTAAGGGTTATTTTTCTTCTCTCCTCTCAAAATAGATAGAAGGTGACAGAATATGGACTTTGTAAAATTGTATAAGCATAGGAAGATACAGGCTTACAAAAACTTGCGGTCACCAACTAGGAGAAATATTTGTGGCAATTGAACCTGGCCCTTAACATTTTCAAAGCAAGCACAATACATAATCCAGGAAAGAATTCAAATACTATGAACAAAAAATAATAATCACTTTTGGTCAGAGCCACAATAAATCTCTTTGTGCATGCAAAGTTCATCAAGTAAGACGAGTAGCTGGTTTTCCTTTTCATGTGAACACTTATCAACCATCTGCTTTTTGTTGAGTGCTCACCTGGTTTCACAGTTCTTCCTTCTCCTATGAATCTTCTCATACTCCTCTTTGGGGTGGAAGCAAGCAGCAATGCATGGAAAAGGCAGAGAAGGTCTCTAAAGCCAAGCTTTAAATGCTTAGGATCCACCTTCTCTGTAGACCAAGGGAATTCATTAAAGCTTTTGGTCCAAGCAGGTATTCACAGACTGAACAATATGGGTCAAAGATACACTAGAAGTTTGATGGAAGCACTAGACTGTATTTCTTATTGGCCTTACATAATTTTGGTTGTGAGCACACAAATGGATTGGCATCTAAGGAATACTTTGTTTCAGGAAGCTGGTCAGTGAACCAAGACTCCTCCCTGGAAGCATCCTGTGTCTAGATGATTAGCATCAGAGTAACACTGTTTTGCAAAATTTGAAGGATAGAGGAACATAAAGAAAAACATTAAAAATTATACTTATATAGCCATTTTTATGTTTGAATGTTTTTAAAGAAGTATTATCATTACTTTTTAATTGTATGTAATCCGTGGGTATGCATGACATTCTAGACCCTGAAGCTGAAGTTACAGGCAGCTGTGTGCTGAATTAGGTACCAAACCCAGGCCCTCTGGAAGATCACTTAAGTGCTGAGCCATCAGTCTGTATGTTTAAGTTTTTACATAAATCTACTTTAATGAAGAATTTTCAGATCTAAAGTATACCATCTTAGTGCAATTTTGTACCTTAATAAATTCAAAACTATAACAGTGCAAACTTATTTTAAAATCTCATTTGAAAGCTTAATGGTGTGTAATTATTATACATTTTTAGATTTTAAATTTTGAATAAAATATTTTAATTTAAATTTTTTATTTTAATTCTTGTCATCTTCAACTAGAGTGATTAAATTCAAATATAAAAAGGCATTTAAAATGGAACTCCAAGGTGTGAAAAGTAGCAGACAAGGGATACAAAGGGAACAATGGGAAAAATGGAGGGGTTAATTAAAATGGGAAGGTTGGAAAAAGGGAATATATTGAAAGAGGGAGGAAGGAGAGAAACACTAAGAATGTTTGAAAACCATAAGGAAACATAGTCTTTTATAAGATCACATATACTTTTATAAGACTAAAAAATACAGTGTGTGTGTGTGTGTGTGCAAAAATGGTTATGATGTTTTCACATTAGTTGACATGCTACCACAGATTAAGATCCAAACTCTAGGTGATTAGCTTAGTTTCAAGTTTTCAACGGCTACTGAGATAGAAATTCAGTTCCCACCCTAGATGAGCTAGCACATAGCTTGTCCAATCACAAGTTGTAATCCATGATTTTTGTACATATGGACTCAGTACTCCATGGGGCGAGTGTGTGTGTGTGTGTGTGTGTGTGTGTGTGTGTGTGTGTGTGTGTGTGTGTAACAGTAATAGTTGAAGAAGAATTAACAAAGAAGTTAGGGCATGGATCACAGGAGTAGTTGGAGGTGTATTCGGGAGTGCGGGAGAGACTTAGGTGCAGCATTCATGTATCTGCCCCTTCTTCCCTCACGTTTCCTCAGCCTTTTCTGTAGGGGCTGCTTATAGAATAATCAATCTGGTTGGTCATCTCACAGACACTTATCCTCATAAAAAAAGAAAACCAAAGCAAAACTGTAAAATAAAAGTTATTTTTAGAAATAGATAGTTAATATAATTCAAAAATTATAAAACCCAATCACTTCTCATAAACTAAAATAGCAATGCTATTCGTGATGTGGGATGTCCTTTTGATACTGTGAATACATGCTTATTGGTTGGTGAATAAAGCTACTTTGGCCTATGGCAGAGGAGACTCTAACTAGGGTGGAAAGCCAAACTGAAGACAGGCAGAAAGAAGGCAGAGTGGGGAGAGAGACGCCTGGGAGCTACCAGAGCAGCACGATGTACTAGAATATTAAGCCTCTGAGTGATTATGATATAAGTGCCTGAGGGACCAGTCAGGACACAAAAAAAAAGCTTCCAGCTACACTTCAATATAAACTTTTATATAAGTGTTAGCTCTTGTGCTTCTGAACTCCGCACAGCTCCCTTTGTACCCAGTTCTGGCGATAATATAATGTAGGAAGGGTTCTGATGCCTCACTGCTTGAATTAATGCTTTGTAATTCTTCTCAAAACTGATTGTTATATTTTCACATCGTTTTAGCACTTATGACAAAACCTCCACCTGTTTTGTGAATTCGGAAAATTTCAGGTTTTCATGTGGCTGAAAGTACGCGAAGTGAGAGAGCCGAAGAAAGAACATGATTGTTAAGAAAGGCTTCCAGGGCTGGTACACAGGGAGGTTGAGGGTCGCTAGTGCTGGCTGAGAGGTACCAGCCAGCTGGCCAGATAAATTCACGAAGATTCAGGAGGAAAATATAAGGTTATGCAAGGACACAGCCCTCTCACCTTGCTGGGAGATTGTGGTTTCGATGATGTGCACTTTCCCTGTAGTGTAGCTTTGGTTATACCCTTTCATCTGAATTTCTTCCGAAGCAAACATCACTGCTTATCATCTCCTGATAAAGACTCTTGATTGGATTCCTGGGAAACAAATCAGATTGGAATGAATGACCTCTGAGAAAATAACATGAATCCCTTCTCCATGATATAGAGAAGACAAAAATATATTACATTTTTCTAAAAATGAACTTTCACAGAGTTTTGATTCTGAATACCTATATATTTTGTAATTAAAGTCATACACTGTTCTATCAACTAATGCAATTACATTATATCCAGGCAGAAAGCCATCTTTTTTTTAACCTTTATACAGTGTTATCAAAAATCCTGGAAAAAAAAAAAAACAAACCACTAACTATGAAGAAAGCTACTTTGATTGACATAGTATGAATTATTTCTGGAAATAAACCCTTTAATGATGCATGGACTAAAATTTATGTTTAACATCTGAAATATATCTACATTTTCATCCTCTATGATGAAGCTCCATTCTTTTAAAAGATTTAAATATGTGTGGGGATTTTGGAGAATACGTTGAAGTGACAAGGGGAGATTACTTCAGATTTTTCCACAGAATCAGAACTACACCGCACACAAAGCAATCCAGACTGATAGGTGTGTGACCTGCTGATTACAGGCTGATTGGCAATTCAGAGTCCTCTATTCTAGCGATCAAATTCTATTCAACAAAAATATTTTATTCATTTATTTCATTTTATGAGATTATGTGACAGGTGTTCTTGATTGTCCGTTTGACTACATCAGGAATTAACTAACGCCCAATGGATAGGTATTCATATAAGTGATATTTTTCTAAATTAAATTGTTTGAAGAGGGAAAACCCACTTTTAATCTAGATCTTTTGAGGTAGGGAGATCTACCTTTACCCTGGACCACACCTGCTGGTGGAAGCCTCTATAGAGAAGATGGAAGAAATACGTATTCTCTCTGTGCCTGCTTGTTCTTGCAGTCACTGGCAAGCCCATAACTTTACTGGCATTATATCCTATGTCTCAGAGACTCTGGTGTATAATGACAACCAACTGAGGCATCCAGTGTCATGAAATAACAACTACTGGATAACTGGACCTCTTCCATTGGTAGACAGTCATTGCTGGGATTGCTGGACTACAGTCTGTAAATAATTCTAATAAATCCTCTGTGTGTATGTGTATGTGTGTGTGTGTGTGTACGCATGTCTGTATGTCTGTGTATATATGTGTGTGTGGTTTTTTGTGTGTATGTATGTATGGATAGATAGATTTTACATATATTTGTATTTTATATTTATTCTATATTTTTTAAAATATACATGGATTCTTTCTATAAGTTCTATTCTTCTAGAGAACCCTAACTAATTTATGTTATAGTATAATTATATCAGTTCCTCCTTCCGTTTTCACCTTCCAAAGCCTCCCATGAACCCCACCCTTGATCTCTTTCAATTTTATGGCCTCTTTTTTTTACTTGCTGTTACATATGTATATATGTGTATTTCTAAATATAAGTTCCTCAGTTTGAACAATGTTGCCTATAAGTATGATGCTAGGGCTGACTATTTAATATGGATAACCAGCTGATGGGCTTTCCCTGGGGAAGAGTCTGTCTCCCATTCTCAGCATTTACTTGCCTGTGGGTTGTGTGTGTGTGTGTGTGTGTGTGTGTGTGTGTGTATGTGTGTGTGTAGGGTTGAGGTCTCATGAGATTTCTCCCATCAGCTTCCACAAGTTTATTAGTGTCTGCCTTTTTCAGCTCATGTTTGGGCAGTCGTGCTGGTGAGGCTTCATGATTGTAGCTTCTGACATCAGTAAGAGACACAGTCTCACAGCAAACTCCCTGATATTCTGGCTTGTAGAGTTCTCCTGCTCCCTCTTCCGCAGTTGTGTGGTAGAGGTGTCTAAATCACCATAATTCCCAACAAAATTATGAACATCTGTCCTTACACTCACAGATGACTGTAATTCTCATCCCCATCAAGGAAACCTTTCCTTTTAACAGATGTAACCCATAAGAGAAAATCATAAACCATCAAAATGCAGAAGGCTCCTTTTGGAACATGTAAAATAAATAAATTAAAAATAAATTTTCCAACTTAGTTTATTCTAGGTGTATCCATTTTAAGGTAAAATTTTCATATTCCCAATTCTGTTTTAATAGATAACTTAGTACACTAAGGACCAGGAATTTTCTGCATATCCACTTATGTAGTGCAAGGCACACATTCATCCAGAAGAAGACCAGAATAAATTATCAGGAAGTAATTATTTAGTCTCATTTTAAAAAAAAATCAGTAAGATACCATGTATAAAGAATTATTTCATGGTGAGGACTCTGCTATAATCTATGTTGAATAGTAAGTTCTAGAAAAGAGCCTCAACTGACAAGAAAAATGATCTTTCTGATAAAAATGTCCCACTTATTTTTCAGGCTAGTGGTTGAAATGATTAAACTGCTTGTGTTGTGGACTTTGGTTTTATTCAAATAAAATTAAAATGACAGAGTTAGTATAAAAAAGGCATCTTCTGGTCAGAATTTCATGTGGACAACTGGATAGAATATACTTCTTTATTAAGCTTAATAGAATTGCTAACCACAGTAAATACAGTTATCAGTGATTTTTCGGGTAGCATTCTGTGACATTTTAAAATTTTTATTTCTTATTTTTAAAATTTTATGAAAGGCCGGGCGGTGGTGGTGCACGCCTTTAATCCCAGCACTCGGGAGGCAGAGGCAGGTGGATCTCTGTGAGTTCGAGACCAGCCTGGTCTACAAGAGCTAGTTCCAGGACAGGCTCCAAAACCACAGAGAAACCCTGTCTCGAAAAACCAAAAAAAAAAATTATGAAAGTTATATCATTATGTTACAGTAATAATGACTACAGATTACTAAGGAAAAAATCCAGATACAGTATATATTAGTTCTCTGAGCTACCACTGTGAAGACCATTTCTTGGCAGATTAAACAATGGATATTTTAAATAGTTTTTTTCTTCATGTTTTTCCTGCTCATCATCATAAAGTCCTCCATTGGTGTTTTAAATAGAGATTTTTCTTTTTGAAGCTTTAAAAATGGTCTAGAAGGACCATCATAGATACTTGGCCAGTTTTTCATGAAGGGTTTCTCAGAAGTAAAAGAAAAATAATAGATCTCTTTGGGGACACAGATAGCAGCCCACAGTCTGTTGTTGGTTCTTTCTACTCCATATTGAGTTCATTTAGGTGTTCTGTGCAATTAATTTAAATGTTCCAGACTGTTAATGCCATATGTTTTATTTGAGTCTTTTTTCAAACTATTTTCCATATATTCAGAATGAGATGAATTACACAGCACAGTAAAAAAAAAATAAAAGTTTGGGGAAAATAGAACAAGATTATTCCTATATTTTTGATAAAATTTAGCTGTATTTACCAAACCAGCCTATGACTTTTTGAAGAACACTTTTGCCCTCATTGTCACTAGTGGCCTCCCCTATCAAGTACAATGCTAGGCACTGTCATGCTGTTGTGCAATTCAAAATGCAATGCATTTTTATTCATGCTCTTTGAAGCAGTGCATCTCTCCTTTTAATATGGCTTGTCTTCTTCTTGTTGTCTTTTAAAGACTCCCCTCATCCTCACTTTCTCTCACCCTCCCACCTTAGCTCCTTCGTGTGTGTGTGTGTGTGTGTGTGTGTGTGTGTGTGTGTGTGTGTGTATACACAAATAAGCCAGAAGGAGGTATCATAAACCCTGAAACTGGAGATACAGGAGATTTGCAGTTATAGGTGCTGGTGCTAGACCTGAGGTCTTCTGAAAGAACTAAAAGTGTTCTTAACCATTAGGCCATTTCTCCAGCCCCTTCCTTATTCTTTTATACATTTATTTTATACAATTGTATTTTATTTTACTCATAGACACCCATCAAAGTTAGTTCTACTCTCTTGTGAATGAGTACAGAAATGAGTATTAGCTGCGTATGTGGGAAATAGCAGGTTCTTTTGTTAGAAAATGGAACCCTGATATTTGTCCAAAATGAAGAAAGCATTCTTTAAACACTTCCTGAATATGACTTACATTCAGAAGGGATAATTAATTTCACTTATTTAAGGTCAAAATGTATTTTTCAAGGAGGAAATTTTATCTGTTTAATTGTATTTAAGTGTTAAATTTAGTAAAGGAAAATATTTCCTGGGATTGGGTTATTTTTCTTGTAAGAAGTTGAAGTTGTCTTATGAAGCCCAAATCAGTAAAACTTTTATAGCTCATTTGACAAGAATCATTTCTGATTGTTGATATGAATCATGTCTCTCTTCAAGTGTTAAATGTTCCATGACCATTTAGTCACATTAAAGCTTTATGTGTGGATTCAGTGAGCAAAAGACACAAATGGTTACTTGCCCTGTCCAAATAAGTAAACAAAATGACAACAATAAATCATACAACGGGGAATTTGGGTGGTGCCACTCTGTCCCTTACAGCTTTTGTGACTCTACCAAGACATAAATTCCTGACAACCATCTTTAGTAAGACTGGATATGCTTAGTCACACCAAATTGAAATAATAAACAATAAATAAATAGGGATATAAAAGAAAGTACTCTATTTAATTTTGATCCACAGATTTGAGCACTCGTAGACAACGAAAACAACTGATGATTACAGTGTGGGATAGCCATCCATCACTGCCTAATGTAGCATCTTTTGGGTACCGAAAGCTTTATCTCTGAATCCAAATGGAGTGAAAGCAAGATACCAAGTTTCAACTTCTCTGTCAACGGCTGTTTTACTAATTATCCAGATTCTGAGGCAATCATACAGCCGTAATCATTCACCTCACGCCTGGAAACATAAGTCTTGTTCTTTTGATGAATATTTATAAGACAGTGTAAAGCAGTCTACTTTCTTCTCCCTCCAGGCAAGACAATTTGGAGTTCATCAATATGTATTACCAAGGACTTTTATAAAAGGCACTTCAAAGAAAATTCATCAGGCATTCCTTTTGTCTTGATTTCTGTTAGACTGATACTTCCTTTTGACAAGTATCAATAAATTATCCTCTGATGGTTAGAAACTTGATGTCTTATTCAGAAACTTCCTCACACAGCAAAATATAGTCATGAGTTTCAAGTGGTATTATTAAAATCCTGCATCTAATTTAGGGACAAACAGAGGATATGCAAATTAACAACAATAGAACAAACATATAAGTCACCCTGCAGCACCCTGGGTAGATTTTCCATATTTGAGAGCTTTCTTGCTGGATGCAACTCTTGGCTTTATTATTTGTCATGTGGACATATTTACAATTCCTTCACAAGCAAAGGAAAGCTAAGCACCCTTCCTTGAGATGGCTGAGAACCACATTAAATGAAGCCAGATTAGTGTAGCTGGGAAAAGTAGCAAATGACAAACTGTCTTTCTCCATAAGGCTGATGGGTTTCTCCTTTGAATATTATTGGTTAGAATCACATTCCCATAAGCCAAGGGTGAACAAACGCAATTTTCTAAACTAAGAACAAAAGAAAGTCATCAGTGCACTATTTAATAGGCTGTGAAAAGGATACTAAACCTCTTTATTTGTATTCTTTCATTTAAAGGGGCTTAGTTATTTTGGTTTATTACTTTGGCAAAAAGTACTTGAAATACGGGAATTCTACTGATACCAATTTCTATAAATAAACACATAAAACAGCATGCCGACTAAAGAGTCCATTGTATTTGATAGCTCCACTCACTCTTTACAAAGCTATGGTTCTAATTATAACAGCATTTCATATTCAAAAAATGATTTTGTCACTACCTGGCATAACATACTATAAATATAACTGTAAAGCTAAATTTTAAGAAGACATGATGGGAGAAAAAGTGTGACACTTCAGCTTAAATATACATTTTGTAAACTAATATTAATCACACAGCTATTCTATATGAGCTCTTGTACAACAAACTAACACATATAGCATTTGCAAAACTATAATTCACTGTACAGAAATAGCTTAGAATGTACTGTTTATTTTACAGTAAAGGAAGAAAGAAGTAAAGCTTTCATACCAAATACTGCAGGCTAAAAGGCACATTTGCAATACAAAGGACCCATGCTATCCTTGTCATAGCATAAAAAGAATATTTCTCAAATGTAGATTATATTTAACATGATCTGCTATGGGTGCTAATGCTGATGGTGAGTGAGTTCTGAAATGCATTTTCAATTTGGGAGCCCAAAGATGCCATTACAATATATACAACAATATATTTATTATTAATCTGTATTGCTAAAACTGTAGCGGTACCACATTTAATTATTTCTGATCATTTTGGGGGAGGGCTATTTGTTTATTTGTTTGTTTTTAAGCCCGAGCCTCACTATGTAACCCCAGCCTGGAACTTATGGTATAGAACAACATGACTTTAAACTCACAGAGATCTGCATGTCTCTACCTCCTGAGTGTTGGGAGTAAGGGCCACCTACCAGACCTCAGATCTCTATAATTTTTTTTTAAATTGGCATAGACCCTTTTCTTTCAGTTAACTAACAGTAGTGAAGCAGCTGGGAGCTAGGTCTACTTCTCTAGATCTAAGTCTATGTACTCATAGTTTTTTTTTATTGATAGTTTGAGAACTTTATACATTTTAGTTTGATCACATTCACTCATCTCAAACACCACTCCTATCCCTACTCAGTCCTCACTCCACACCTTTCCAACCTTGTGTTCTCATTTTTTTAACCTGTCTGATGACATCTACTTGCATGCTTGGCCATCCACTAGAGTGTTCAACCACCAGAGAATGCACCTTTAAGAAACTAATTCTCCTCCCAGCAACCATCAGTTCTCAGTAGCTCTCATCTATAGATGACCACTTCTCTCTCTATTCATGGCTTTTGTTTGGTTGAAAGGGGCACCTACAGTTCTCTTGCATGCTTTCACAACTTCTGTAAGTCCATATATTCAACTGCCCTATTTGCTCTGGAAATAACTGATTTGTTGTGGTCATCCAAACCTCTGGTTCTTATATCCTCTGTTCCCTCTTCTGAAATTATCTCCTAGCTTTGGGAAGAAGGGTGTGTGATATCTGTGATCCATCTAGGGTTGAGCACTCCATAAATTTTCATTCTCTGCACTTTAATCAGTTGTGGGTCTCTGTGTTAATCAACATCTACTACAAAAAAGAGAAATGCTTCTCTGATGAGGGCTAACACTGATTTATAAGTATAATGATAAAATCTCAAAGAGTCTGTTTAGTAAGATGTCTCTTTAGGAGAATAATAGCAGTGGTTTCCATTGTGATGACCAGGGAAGATAGGAGGACAGGAAAGTCCAACTACTTCAAGAATATCCAACGTTTGGATGATTACCTGCATGCTTGTTGTGGGAGCCGACAATGTGGACTCCAAGCAAATGAGGCAGATCCTCATGTCCGGTGAGGGAAGGCTTGGACAAGAACCCCTTTATGCAGAAGGCCACCAGGAGGTATCTAGATAACAAGCCAGCTACAGAGAAGCTGCTGCCTCATTTTGGGGGGAATGTGAGCTTTGTGTTCATGAAGGAGGACCTCACCAAGATTAGGAACATGCTGTCAGCCAATAAAGTTCTGGTTGATACCCTTGGTGGTTATCACATCCTGTGAGATAACAATCCCAGCCCAGAACACAGGCCCAGAGGCTGAAAACTCTTTCATCCATGTTATTGGCATCACCACAAAAGTCTCCAGAGGAACCATCGAAATTCTGGATGATCTGCAATCTGATAAAACCTAAAGACAAAGGAGGAGCCATTGAAGACACCGTGTGCTGAACACGTTGTCTCCTGGTTCTCCTCTGGGTTGTCATCGAACAAGTTAATAACAGTGACAGCATTTACAACCCAGAAGTACTTGACATCACAGAACTGACTCTGTGCTCTCACTTCCTGGAAGGTGTCTGAATGTTGCCAGTGTTTTTCTGCAGGCAGGTTAGCGGACTGTTTCCTGAGTGCCACACTTTCCTTCGGTGGGTACAAGTGGGTTCTGGTTTTGTCGATGGAGACTGAGTAAACCTTCCCACTTGCTGAAAAGTCCAAAATTTTTTTGGCTGATCCACCTGCCTTTGTGGCTGTTGCCCATATGGTGCTGCCAATGATGGTACTCCTGCCCCAGCCAAGGGTGAAGGTAAGGAAGAATTGAAGAGTCAGATGAGGATATGGGATTTTGCTTCTTTGACTGAATCCCTCAAAGCAAGCAACTCAACTAGCTTAATTTGATAAACATGGCACAGACGCTTACTTCTCTTAAAAAAAAAAAAAAAGGTTTTTTTTTTTTCTTCCCGACCGCCTATGACCTTCTAGCCCCAGATACTTGTTCTAATTACTAGGTATGGGTTTGATTACGTTGTGTGTCTTAACTCCAATCATATAGTGGTAGGTTACTCCAGTGATATTCACGCATGTCACTATTTTTACATTCTGATAACAATTCAAAGCCAAATAAAATAGATCTGCCCCCTAGCTATATTATTACCTATAGCTATGTAATGATTTCAAACTATAGTAACTTTGAGCATTTCTGTTTCTATGGATTTGATGGCCCTGTTTGAGGGTCTGTTGTGAAACTGGAATGAAGGCTTTGGCCAGGGATGCAAGCTATTAAAAATTGGACTGAGTCTGTAAAACTCCTTCCAAGCTCACATGGCCATGTCAAGTGGCTCTGGTTCCTCACAAGCCATTTCCTAGAAGTGTGGTTTTCTTACCACATAGTCCAATCTGTGTGGAGGCCGAAGTTTCCTTGACTCTTAAATGACATGGCATATGGCTTTCCCGGTGCAGGTAAACCAACACAGTAAGTAGAACAGCACAATAACCTATAAATGAGTCATTGATGTCACTATCCAGCTCTTGCATTCTATCCTAGCAGCTGAAATAGAAGCAAGTCATTGACTCTAACCCATTCTTCAAGAGGAAGAATTATCTACACATCTTTTAGAGATAATTATTAAACATATGTGGAAATTATTAAGCATTTCCATATGTGTTTCTGTGATATGTGAGAATATACTTAACAGCTGAAGACAATAAAATGCACAACCAATTCAATTTCCATCCACTAGTGGGATTCTTTTATGATAGTGTGATACGATAATAGTGTTTCAGAATGCAAAAGGACAAGTCGAAAGCACGGTGGATTAGATATATGTCATTCTAATTCTATATGCTGCTTCATTCACTTACTATTTTATTCATTTTTCTCACTGAAAAATATGCATATACAAGAGCAAGCAAGGAAGGAGTGCTATTTAATATTTAAAAATAAATCTAAATGCCCTTGACCTCTCTAGAAAAATGTATTTAGGACTAGCACAAGTTTAGGGAGAGACAGTGGTATGATAAGAACTGCTTTAAAAATTCTTGCTGGTGTCATGCATAATAGACATTCAAGAAAGGCTAAGATGGAAGACCGATTAGGAGATAGTAAAATAATAAGATGATGGATGATAAGAAGTAATACACACTGTGAGTGTCACTAATGATGAAAAATGAAAATGTATTTAAAATACATGCTGAAGAAAAGTGGCAGAATCATCTTGCACTGAAAGAGACTGTACATTGTTTTCTCCTGAGTGTGGCTTGAGAAGAATTCACACATCCATTCCACAGTTTCAGAAACTTCTATAATGATGAAAGAAAACAATTCTATAGTCAAACTGTATCCCAGGATAGAGTTGACTCATGGCCTCTCCTGGAAACTGCCTGTCATATCAGTAGTCCCGTCAGTGTGAAAAGAGAGCACGGCCCTCTGTTATAAATAGAGCATCCATATTCTTTGTAATGTGTGGGGAAAAAATGAAAGTTTTGCATACATTTTGGAAGTATCAGTGATACCAAACCACTAGTTATACCTTCTGTTCGCATGGGGTTTACAATAACCATCTTCTGATACATATTCTCCAGAATTTTAAAAGTACGTTAGGAATATGCTCAATGGCAACAAAGAGCAATATATGCAGAGAAATGTGCAGAAAGAAGGACTTTGGAGTTCAAGATATTTACATTCTTGTCTTTTCTATTTCTCCCTAGGTTTCTGACATGTGAAGGGTCTCAAATCATAATTTTTTTCAAGAAAATAATTGAAATTCACACAAAGAATGACAATATCAAATAAAGTAATTTCTGTAAATACTAGGGACAGTGCCTGACATTTATTAAGCTCTAATAAATATGTATAATTAAATTGATCCTACTTATAATATTATTTGGGTTTATTTTAACTAAGTTGAGTACAAATATATTTTGTTAATTTATTTTGAGGATTTAAAAGTAACAAGATTTAAAACATCAATGTTTTGCTTTA
This sequence comes from Microtus ochrogaster, assembly GCF_000317375.1. Taxonomy (NCBI): domain Eukaryota; kingdom Metazoa; phylum Chordata; class Mammalia; order Rodentia; family Cricetidae; genus Microtus; species Microtus ochrogaster. Next base: position 29,044,049 of record NC_022031.1, read on the forward strand.
TTTACATACAAAAGGTGGGATTCCTTGAGTCCATGACACTGTTTTTGTTAGGGCATAGCAAGAATCTTGTCAATTGTGTTTTGCTCTACAGAGTGATTTCCTGAAAGGGGAGCCACATTAGCAAAAGACCAGAATATTAGACTACACAAGTGTCTCACGGTTTTTGCAAAATTGCTAAATATCACTATTGACTTTAATTGCCCAATGGGCTTCATAAATAACTGAAATAAGCTTTCCATTTAAAGAACAATAACAAGCTGGATCTGTAGCTCAGTGGTAGAATGCTTGCCTAGCTGTATGAGACTCTACAATCAATTCTAAGTACTTCAAATATTAATAATTATTATTGACATAAAATGATGTCACATTTCAATGCTTTCAATGATTATAATTCCTTCTATATATAATCAAAGGAAAAATATAGGTGCTTTCAACATTTTCAAGTTTCTTAACAGCTGAAATATCCTGGAGTACACCATGTATTAGGTCAGAATATTCAACAGTTTCCAAAGCAGTTATATGATAACATTATCTTTAAATGTCAAAGAGATTAAAATAATCAAGTAAATGCTTCTTATATTGCCTAAAAATAAAACCAAATAAATCATCCACAACCTGAATAGCACTCATTATACATTCTTAATGAACTATATTTTAACTTTTATTTTATTACTTTTGCTTGATAAAAATTCTATTATTGCTTTCTGACATGTTATATTCAGATAAAGCATGCTGTATCACTTTATTCTTAGTATATATCTAACTTTAGCTTGGGAAGTGGTTTGGGGATAAAGCACTTATTGAACTATCATGAAAGACCTGGGCTCAAACGTTCAGTACCCATTTAAAGCTAAATGCAGTAGTATGTCTCTAATCCCAGTGCTTCTACAGGAGGATGGGTGGGAATTGAGACAGGAAATATCCCAAAAGTTCTTGGGTCAGTTATCCTGGCAGATATAACAATGAAAAACAAAAAGAGATCCTATTTTATACAACATAAAAGATGAAAACCAACCCCCAAAGTTGTCCTCTGATCTCCACACAGTGTCATTCACTTGCTCACACACAAACAATAAATATAATAACATTAACTATCAACGTATTCTTTTAATCATCAACATATTACCATAAGCGTGATTACCACTAAATAAAAACTAAAAAACTTCACTGTACATCTTATACCTATATTGAGTTTTGTTATTGTTGTTGTTTTGTTTGTTTGTTTGCTTTTGCAGACAGGGTTTCATTGTGTAGTCCTGGCTGTCCTGGAACTCACTCTGTAGATCAGGCTGGCTTTTGCCCACTTCTGCCTCCCGAGTGCTGAGACTAATGATGTATAACATCATACAATTATATTTTCTAAATACCAAAACAACAAAAAAAAACCACTATCAGCAATTTGATTATAATTGTTTCTCATTTTAGATATAAAAAAGAGAACAGCCATGACCTTCAAGAGAATGTAGTAGCTCTTTGCAGAATGGTGACCTTGGGCATGAAAAGAACAGCAAACAGTGTAGGTGCCTTTAAACTTCCTCACAACTGAAGTGAGCTGCACACTCCTATGAAGGCCTCTGATCAACCATGGCCATGGCTGTGGCATCCCACTAAGCCATCCTTTCTCCAGAGGGAATATCGTTATTGCACCATGGGTTAGTGAGCATTCTGTAGACTTCTGTATAAATGGAATCATCCTGTTCTGTTTCTTCTTTAACTGGGCATGATTTTGTTTCCACTGCCATGTATTGATTGATGTCTTATCTATAATTGTAAAGCATTTCTCCAGTGTAGATACGTCATAATTTCTCTAGGCAATCCCTTATTTAAGGACGTCTCATTGCTTCCAGTGTTTGGCTGAGGCAATATGAACATTTGTATATAAGTCATCTATGCCTATGACATTTGAATTTCTCTCGGTTGAAGAGCTGAGTTATAAGTGTATGCAAAGATGTTAGTCTATAGCTTTTCCTAAGTTCTCCCATTACATAGAAGTAAAACAATAAAACACCTTGAGCAAAATGTCCTAGTGCAGCTTGGATATTACTGATTTGGGGGGTGGTTCTTTGGTTTTCTTCTTCATTTATTTTCATTTTTGGGTTCATACTTTCTGTCTAGTGTTGGATTTAAATGACCAGTTTACTCCACTTTCCTAAGACAGATGTAGGTGTCATTTACTTGATCCTTCTCTATCTCCTAATACACAATACAGCACTATAAAGTATTCCCTATGGGTTGTAGTAGAATCCTGTAAATTAGGATGTGCCATGAGTTTGTGTTCAGTCTGCTAAAGTTTTAGATTTTGCTTCCAATGCTCTTTGGTTCTCAGTTGTTTTATAAACCTGCTGTTGAGTTGTCTGTGGTATGGAAACATTTAAGATAGATTTATACTTTCAATTTTTAGTTTATGTTCAATGTGAAATTTTCATATTTTCAAAGTACATACTTTGTGTGTCTTTAACATTTTTATTGAGTCTTGTTTAACAGTCAAGTGTCTACAGAATACACATTCTGTTGTTTTGGGACAGTGTGTTCTACCACTCTCCATAGGTCAATTTCACCGATTCTGTTGTTCATTTCCTTAATATCCCTCAACTAAACATTCTAATTTGCATACTATCAATTATTAGACAGTGTACATTGAAACTCTAATCAGGCAACTGCCTTCCTCCTTTTGAAGTTCAGCCAAATTTCTCACCATGATGAATGATTCCATCAGAACTGGGAAATGGCATTGTGTGCTGTAACTACTACTGTTTATTAGATATCTCTTTCACTAACATGACATTTCTTCACATTCACCTTTCTTCATATTCATGTGAGCATAGTAGGTGTTTTTCATGCTTATATTTTTAAATTATTTATGGCTAGATTTTATATGAATGTGGAGGTTAATTACCATTTAAAATTATTAGTAGTATTAACAGGTTTACAATCTTACTATGTTAATTTTTCTCATTTTCAGTTTGTATATGAATTGAGTTAATGTATAATACTCCATCTTTATCTTACTCTTTATCAACAATCTGTTGGAGTTTGAGCAACAGATGAGTAGGTACCATTTCTTTGTGCCCTTGCAACAGATACAAGTTTAGTTTTCAGCACCAGCATGAGGGGAATTTTCATTGTTGTGATTCTGATGCTCTCTTCTAACCTCCTTAGGCAATCACATCCATACACATGCATGGGCACACTCACACATGTGCATACGCACATGTACACACCAAAAATTAAACACTGAAAAATACACCCCATCTTTTATTAATTTGATGGTATTTTAGAGATTATAGAATACAAAGTAGAATAAAAGACTCAAAAATATAATAGAAACAGTCCAAAGTAAAAACCCATAAAATTTAGGAAAACTATAAAGTTGTACATCACTTGCTCTACTTCATCTAATCTGATGCTGTTATTTTTTAAAATTTTTAAAAATTGTGTGTGTAAGAGTGTTTTATCTATATGATTATGTGTGCACCACTTCTGAGTGTCTACAGCAATCAAAAGTGGGTATCAGACTCCTTGGAAATGGAATGCTGTGGAAATGCCTTCAGTCAACAGCCTTTAAGTTACCAGCCCACTTTGGGCATGGTCTCTTATAAATGCAGACAAAAAGTGTGCCGGGGCCTCTTGGCTACTGGAATTGTTGCCAGTTCCCAGCACACACAGAGGACTGGGAATCATTACTCTTTCTGTGAGCTTATCCTTAGATAAATAAACAAAATAATGGCTAGGAATGTAGTCAACTGAAGTCCAGTTGGGGATAGAGAACCCATTCCTATTGGATTGCTCCTGTGAAGAAATATCAGTAATGGCTTGGGAAGTAAAGCTCAATTCCTTGCATGGAAGTTCTACATGCTCTTATCACTGTGTGAGTATCTTCACTACCGGGAAACTTGTTTGAAAATAGTCTAAGAAAGAGCCTATATCTTAGTAGCTATTCTATTGCTGTCAAAAGACTCTATCGTGAAAACTATTCTTGTAAGACAAAACATGTAATCAGGGGGTTGGTTACAGTATCATAGGGTTAGTTCATTATCATCATGGCAGGAAGAATGACAGAAAACAGGCAGGCACTGGTGCAGTAACTGAGAGCTACATCTTGATTCATAGGCAGAGAGACCTGGCTTTGGATGGACTTCAGAAAACTCAGATTATACTTCCACTAATAGGTCCACACCTACTCAAACAAGGCCACACCTAATCTGTCTCACTCCTGGGTAACTGAGCATTCAAACTTATGAGCCTAAAGGGATCACTCTTACTCAAACACAGCCTATCATCTTCAGAGTCCTGGGTTAGACATTACATACCCTCAGTCTCATTGGGGAATCTCCTTGAAATATTTGCATATTTCTCACTTGTATTTTCTCTTAAGTGGTGCAGGGATAATAGTGACTATAATTATCTCTCTAATTTAGGAGAGGACCTCATGAGTAAATCTCAGAAATGGAATTTTAAACTATTCTTGAGGCTATTTGTTAGTCAGGTGACACACATGGTTGGATATGCTGTGATGGTAGTGCCACTGGTTAAATATTAAGTCACTGTGAACGATCCATCAAATAATAAAACTGGATTTCTGCCAGTGAAACAGATAGGCTATCCTTTATCTCTCCCTCCTCTCCTCCAGTCCAGTCACCTAGTCTTATCCTCAGCTCAAGAGAATACCAACCTCCTGAAAACACTCCATCATGTCTGCCCCCATCTCACGTGGGTCATGTAGATTTTCTCCTCCCTCCTTCCTACACCTGCATATCACTTTATCCACTCAGCTCCATCAGATGTTCCCTAGAAGCCCTCGGGCCACTCTGTCATGGAAGCAGTAGACTAACTGTACATCTTTGCCTCTCCCTCCTCTTCTACAAAGCCAATGCTCCAGTTTCATCCCCTACTGTCTAACAGAACACCCACTGCAGCCTTGCCTCCCTCCCTGTAACCACCTCCAGGAGATGACAAACTCATCCTGTTATAACTGTCCTCAATTCCACCAGGCATTCTCTGGAAATCTGCCAACACAACCTGCCAGAGAAGCAATTAGGCCAGCTAATCAGAAAGGCAAGCTCGAGATAAGGACTCTACCTGCCTGATTCCATCTCCCAGTCTCATCCCTAGATTAGAAGCAAAGTATTTTTTGTAGCCTCTCCTCATACTCTGCCCCAACACCTAAGCAATCCTGGTGGAATATCTAGGTTGACTACCTCCTGTGGACCTCCTCAGTCTTCTTGTAGCTCAACCCACTGATAAGTGTGAGGTGCCAATACCTAGTACACATTTGACCTGGCACCATCTGTGACCACAATTATCAGGACAACAAAGAATTTCCTACCAAGCAACACACAGAAATCCCACTTTCCTAAAGAATCAGAAAGCATCTAAAATCCCAGTCTTCACAGTACCAAATTTTTAGATGCTAGAGTAAAATTACAACCAGTAACAGCCAGGACAATATATCTCCACTAGAGCCCAGGGACCCTGTGAGCATTGGTCCTGAGAATTATAACATAGATGATACACAAGAAAAATACTTTAAAATAGCCTTTATGAATATATTAAGACACTTAAAAATGGAACTAATTAATCCCTTGAGATTGATGAAAACGCAATCAAGCAGTAGAAGGAAATGCAAAAAAAAAAAAACAGTTGAAGACCTGAATGTGGAAATAAAATCAGAAAAAAAACCTGAGAGAAATATAAAAATGAAATTTTAGGAACCCAAACAAGATTGTTCGAGGTAATATATGTCAGCAGAATATAGTAAACTGAAGAGAGAAATAATCTCAGGAACTAGAGACACAAGAAATGGAAGATATGGGTACCACAGTCAATGAAAATTGTTATATCTAAAAAACCCAGGCACAAAACATCTAGGGAATCTGGGACACTAAAAAATTTCAAATCAAAGAATAATAGGAATAAAGGAAGAAGACACAGTTCAAAATCATAAAAATAAAAATAAAATTTTAACAAAATTATATTGAAGCTTTCCTTTACTAGAAAAGGAAGATACCAATCAAGTTCAAGAAGCATACAGAACACCACATATGCTTAACCAGAAAAGGAAGTCTCCTCAGGCTAGTTACTCAGGCTAGTAAAAACATGGAGTAAGGTGTCTAAGTTAGGAGTTTTTATTACTGTAAAGTGACACCATGACCATCACAACTCTTATATGGAAAACATTTAATTGAGGAGTCTTGTTTATAGTTTCAGAAGTTCAGACTATTATCATCATGGTGGGGAGCATGGTAACAAGTAGGCAGATTTGGTGCTTCAGGAACAGCTGAGAGTCCTACATCTTGCCAGAAACAGGAAGTCAACTGATAGTCACACTCAGGGAAATTTGAAAAATGAAGCCTCAAAACTCACCCGCATAGTAAGACACTTCCTCCAACAAGGCCACACCTCCTAATAGTGTCCTTCCCTTTGTGGGCCATTTTCTTTCAAGCTACCACATAAGGGGAACACTCACCCATTACTAGTGTGAGTAATGGATAATAAATGCATATAGCCTCTACAGAAATCGGTATGCTTGTTTTGCAGGAAGATGGGAATCAGTGTACTTCAGGATCTAGTTATACACTCTTGAACATGTTAACCATGTTCAGTACTGCTATTTTCATAATAGCCAGAATTTGCCGCAACCTAGATATCACTCAAGAGAAGAATTGATTTTTAAAATGTGCTACATCAACATAAGTGAACATTATTCAGTCATTAAAAAATTGAAATTCATAGGTAAATGAATGTAACTAGAAAAAATATCACATTGAATGTTGTGTCTAACAACACAAATATCATATGTATTTCTTAAACATGGATATTAGCTGTTAAGTCATTGATAACCAGAGTACAATTCAGGGTCTCATAGATGTTAAATATAGAGGTAGTGACAAGTGGGATTGGTGGATAGATCTATTTCATAAAGTAAAATAAAATAGATAGTTATAGCTGGTTGGGGGGCGAGAATGAGAGAATCAAGGAAAAGCAGAAGGGAAGAGAGGTACAAAGGAGAGAATACAAAGATAGATAAAATTCAGAGCCATCTGAAGGGCAAAATATTTTAACAGAGTAGAAGCCACCTAAATACATATATACAAGTGACCTAAGTGAGATAGACAAATAATGGGGAGACAGAGCACTGACCGACAGGTATTCATTCCTCCAGACAACACCTATAGAACTCACTGAAGATGGAGAAGTAAACTGGTACCTACCTAGAGCTTTTGTCCTATGTGTTCTTATGTTTATTATGTGAAGATATTCTGTACACTACCAAAGAAGGAACACAAATGCCAACCTAGCTGCAAATTCTTGGATTGACAGTGGTGACCTGCCTGTATCATGGTGCCAGATGCTAGTGCCATGGTGACACAAATCTTGTAGGAATAACCAACAAACATCTGGTTTGAATTAAGGCTTTGTCTGTGTAAAGAAACACATACCTGATGCTGCTTGGATGACCAAAAACTTGAAACTAGATAACCCAGGGACCTAGAGTAAAAACAAATACTACTGTTCTAAAACAAATATAACAGCAATAAAATGACTCCTTGTGATTTTCTACTATTCTCATATATCAGTGCCTTACCCAACCATTATAAGAAAAGCATCTTTCTGCAGCAGATGGGAGCAGAAACAGAGACCCACATCCAGTCGTTATGCAGAGAGTTAGGGGCCCTGGAATACTTAGTGTTAACAGGATGACTCCATCAAATCCCCGCCCCACATAGCTCAGGGAAGACTGTAGAAGAGGAGATGGAAAGAGTGTAAGAACCAGAGGTCACGGAAGGCAGCAAGAAAACAGTGTCCTGAAAAGGAACAGGATCAATGTAATATGAACTCACAGAGACTAGGGCAGCATAAATGGGGCCTACATGTTGCTCTGCCAAATGGGGTCCTCAAAATGAAAGGAAAACTGGACACGTGCCCCCATTCTTAACCCAAAATAAATCTCCAACAATAACCATTGCCAAAAGAAAATTTTGTTTTCTCCAGGGGAGTCTCACTGAAGAAACAGGTTATTTTTAAGGGCTGGTTGTATGCCCAGAAGTTAATGTCCAACAGGAAATAAACTCAACAGCATCTTTGGAGGTACCTTGTCTCATAATGTCAAGTCATGGCTCCTCTTCTTTAATTTAATTTAATTTTATTCTATTTTATTACATATATGTGTATTTTCTCTGTAATATATAGGTCTGTTTTGCATATATTATGGCTTCTAGTTCAGTGTTTTTATGGGATTCTTAGTGTGTGAACAAGTGTGTCTCCATTTTTTTGTTCCATCTCTTGGGCTCTTTCCTTTCTTTCTTACTAATTTTTGCTGGTTTGTTTGGTTTGTTTTGCTTTGCTTTGTTTAATTTTATTCTACTCTGTTAGTTTTGTTTTTTTTAATTTATTAATGTCTTTTAGAAATATTTTTATTTTCTAATGATAGATGGAAAGGGTTGGATCTTGTTGAGAAGAAAGGTGGGAAGGAACTGGGAAAAATAGAAAGAAGAAGAAAGGGGAATTGAAATCTGGTATTTTATGTTAGAAAATATCAATTTTCAGTAAAAGGGAAAAATAAAAATACATGAATCATAGTGTCAGTTCATCAACTTCTTGTCACTTAATGCCTTTTCTTGTACCTCAATAACTATTTTGTAGGACAATACTCTAAATCTCATCATTATTAGGGATGACCCATCTCTTTCTATAACATTTCAAGTGTTTCATTTCTTTAAATGTCTACTCTGGGAGCATAATGCCTCATATTTACTACAGAATACACATCAACTAAAACATTCCTGATAATATTTTCTTCTTCTTACCTCACTGTCTCATATTCCAAGACAACTATTTTTTAAAATTGTACTAGCCTCACATGTTTGAAGACTATCTCCTTATATCACTTAGTTTTCTAATCGACAAAGAAAACTCAGATTTCCTATTTGGTCTGTTCCCTGAAATTTCCATACTAAAGGACAACATTCTTTGACTTCACCTACAATTCTAGTAGACATTTTTCTCCATCTTTGCAAATCGTGTGTTCAAATAATTATTTTAATTTTCTCTTGGCTCCATTTTGTTGATGCTTCTTTCCAACTTTTCTTCCTTAATACATGTGGCCATATATCTTCAATATTTTTGGATGCAGAGGAAGAATTCACTTTATAACAGGTTAGGGGTAAAACACCATCTAATAAAGATAGTAGATTGCGATTCTTTTTGGAGGGTTTGGAGAGAAGAGGGTTGATTTCAGTTCACATCATAGTCTACCATTCAATGAAGTCAAGACAAGAACTCCAGGCAAGAGCAAGCACATAGGCCCTGGAGGAGTGCTGTCTACTGGCTTTCTCCCCATTGCTTGCTTATCATACCTGCTTCCTTACATACACAGGACCACCATCCTCAGGATAGCCCCTCACATTTCCAACACCAATCACTAACTAAGAAGATGCCTCACCAGACCACCTGTAGGCCAATTTTCTGGAATCATTTTTCTCAATAGTGGTTACTTATTCTCAGATAACTCTAACTTCAATAATGTTGTAAAAACAATAATAACAAAAAACAATAAACATGCGGATAATAAATGTTTTTGTTAAATGTAAGACATAGAAGAAAAATAGTTCAGGGGATTTATTTATTTGTTTCTTTTTTTCTTTTTTTGAATCATGGTTTCATGTAGCATGGACTTCCTTGAATAGTTTTCTGAATCCACTTTTTATGAACCTAATCCACATTGTTACTAGTTACCCAGTTGGTTGAAGAAGCCAGGGAATTAGTATTTACTGAGCATTGACTCCACTACAGCCATGGGTCCCACCCCATCTCCTATCTACTCCTCAGAAGACCTTGCATGGGGAGTTAACAAAGACTGGTACATCAAGTTGAGGCAGGACCAATCCCTCCACACTGCATCAAAGCTGAACAAGTTATCTCACTCTAGGGAAGGGGCTTCAAAAAGTCAGATCATACACCAGGGATAGAACCTGGTCCCATTGTCAGGGTCCCCTGAACAGATCAAGCCACACAACTACCACCCGCATCCAGAGCAGGCCTATTTTGATCCCATGCAGGCTCCCCATGTGTCAGTCCAGAGTCTGTGAGGTCTCATGTGTTCATGTCAGCTGTCTCTGTGGGTTTTCCCATCATAATCTTGACCCTCCCCGCTCATGTAATCTCCTCGTCCCTCTCTTTGCACTCCCTGAGCTCGGCCCAAAGCTTGGCTGTGGATCGTTGCATCTGCTTCCATCAGTTACTGAACGGAGGTTCTATGATGACAATTAGGGTAGTCAACAATCTGATTAAAGGAGAAGGCAAGTTCAGGCAACCTCTCCACTATTGCTAGGAGTCTTAGCTAGGGTCACCCTTATGGATTCCTGGGAAGTTAATTAGCACCAGGTTTTTCCCCTAACCCCATAATGGCTCTCCTATATTAAGATAGCTCTTTCATTGCTCTCCCTATCAATCCCTCTCCCAATTTGCCCCATTCCCTCCTGTTCTCATCCTCCATTCACTTCCCTATACTCCCCTGCACTCAGTTTACCCAGCTCATTTATTTCCCCTTCCTGGGGCTATCCATGTATCCCTTTTAAGGTCCTCCTTGTTACCTAGCTTCCCTGGGCCTGTGAATTGTAGTCTGGTATCCATTGCTTTATATCTAATATCCACTTATGAGTGAGCACATACTGTGTTTGTCTTTGTAGGTTTGGATTATCTTAGACAGGATGATTTTTTTTCTAGTTCCATTCACTTACCTGCAAATTTCATGATGCTATTGCTATTTTATAGCTGAGTAATCCTCCATTATGTAAATGTATCACATTTTCTTTATCTATTCTTACATTGAGGGGCATCTAAGTTGCTTCCAGGTTCTGGCTATAATGGAGAATTGATTTTCAACAATGAAATCAAATCAACAAGCAAATCTCCTAAACATAATCCCAGCCCTTAGAGCAAGTGTTGGACTTTAAGAAAGACATGGAGGGAGGGGTGACATGACCTGATCTAGTTATGCTCCTATCAAGTGTGATATGGTTTGATGAGGCTATAGTGGCTGGCATTGCACAGGCAGGGTCTTTGCTCTTGGGGTGGTTCATGTAGCCAGTCTTTTATGAGCACCAGAGGCTCAGAATCTTGTTTTAGAGTTCCATGACAAGCTACACATCAGTGTTTAACCAGAAGAACTCTTAAGGCTCACAGTCATTTATGTTCCTGGCTGCAGTATAAACCAGCAAAAGGATAAATCAGTGTCCACACTGGCAAAAGATTTATCAAACAGAGGTGATTCTTCCCTCAGAGGCTAGAGAAATATTTCAAGTGGCCAGGAAGAAAAAGACATCCAAATCCTCAGGTCTAAGGGTTTTCTGGGCCTGGGACTTGAGCACACATATTTCAGAGTTGCTTACATAGGTATTATAAAAACATACCAGACAAAGAAGAAAGGGAGTGTAGTGAGTAAATACTGGACCAACACAAGAGTGATAACCAAACTCTGCATCTAAATATCTGATGTCAGCTTGATTTCAGGTCTCCATATCCTTTTAGCCAAAGCTAACTCTTCTTGTTGTTACAAAACAATTAACAGAAACAACCTAATAAATAAGAGTTTGTTGTTTTCCAGAATTCCAGGGTAAAGTTAACTAGGGTAAAGAAGTCACAATGTCAGGAGCTTCAGGCAACTGGTCTCCTTGTATCTGCAATCAGGAAGCTGAAAGCAGTGAATGCTGGTTGATGTTTCTCTCATTTTCTCGTTCTTACACAGTCTTAGACCACAGCTATAAGTTGGCACCACCCTTGTTTAGGATGGGCCTTCCTGCCTCAGCTATCACCATGTAGAAGCTCCCTCTCAGATGCACCTAATAGATTGTCGTCTAAGTCATTCCGGGTCTTGCAAAATTGACAATCAATATTAATCACCACAAAACTCAAAGACTGTTTTATTAGAGTCTGAGAGTAAAAACAACAGATGAGACAAATTGTAAATGAATATTGGCAAGTGCAGAGAAGACCGAAATGGATGAGAGGAAGCCATAAAGAAAAAAAAAAAACTGGGATTTTTCAAATAGATTTCAAGAAAGGCAGGTTTAGCAATGGAAATCTAAAAGAAGTTGTGTGGTCCAAAAGAGTTCAGAGAAAGAGACAGAACACTTGTCTTAGGAAGTCATAATTAAAAGTTTTTGATATCCAAAGAGAAGATAAAAAGGAGGAAAATGATGTTGTGTTTTCACAGTTAGGACTCAGAATAGTGCATAGGCTTAGCAGACAGGAACTTTAAATAAATACAAGAAAGAAACCTGTGAGGTCTATACATACCAATCTCATGAATAGCATAGCTACTCTTTCCTGTTTTACCATGTTTTCAGATGTATCAACTTTGCAAACAAATCTCATTACAGGAATAACTTTTCGTTTCCTCTCTAAAATGTTCTCATCTCAGATCTATCAAATTTTGAGGGATGGTTTTCTGGTCAGTTGGCTCACGTGTCCAGCTGGAATAATTGTTTAAAAAAAATGGGCAAAAGTTTTTCTGTAATCGTTTTTGGGGGAGGTAGAATTTCATAACACCACTATGATCCTCTACAAATCCCTGACACTTCCACCTTTTCATATGGAGGATGTCATGCTTCCTTTACTTTAGAAAGAAAGAATGAATTAAAGATCATTATATTAACAGCTCAACAGGAGGCAGGGCTATAGGTGATTGTGAGGGAAAGCTCAACCCCTAGCAATTTTCCATGCCTGGCAATGCCTGTATCCCTACCTAAAAATTTATCCCTGTATGGCTTCAGATGAGATTAATAAGCAAAAAGCCATACCCATCTACTCAATTTCTTATTAATCATTCTAATTTAGAGACATGCAATCGCTTTGGCAATGTGTTACCCTTTTCTCTGTTTTCTTATTTTAATCTTTCTGGTTTCTTTTTTCTACCTTATTTTATGCCAATACTGAATTTCCATTAACCCTAAATCCTGGAATCAAAAGCTCTTCTTCATTTGTCTGTTTTTCACACCTGTCATATTCAATCAGTTGACGCTTTCTCAAAACTGTTCTCAGCACCCTGTTTCTACATTCAGTTTAGAAATTCAGATTTTTGCCATTTCCTGCCTGGACAATGGCAAGCGTGTTTTCTTTCCCTGCATCCTTTTTCCTTCATAGCTTCCTTGATTTCCTGCCACTTTATAGCTTCTTCCTAATACAGTAAGGATCAGTGTGACTCTGAGCTCTGCCTCTGGCCTTTGACGAGCCTTCCAAAGCAAACTGCTTGTGTAGCAGTGTTCAATGAGCCAATAGATATAACTTTGTATTATTTAACAAATTGTAGAAAGAAAGATCTTTGTTTATAAACTGAAGAATATGAACATATTCTCCTTTTCTGATAGAAGTTATCATTTCTCATGAGAAAAACCAGGCTGAGGAAATGCCCGCTCATGAAAGGGGCAGAGTAAAAAATTCAGAGAGGATTTGGTTAAAAGTTTCACTAAACCCATGCAAGGGCCACTTTAACACTGGTTATGAGCTAATTATCTACCTGTGGAATGTGTAACAATACACTAATTTTATGTTTGTTGAAACTGGCAGTACACTAACTTGATCCGAAAAATCTCCTGTGTTTCACTGTGACTATAGAAGCAACTGTAGTCGTGATTCATCTTCTTACTACAGAAATTGCAGTTTGTCACAGGAAAAGATTCTTCAGTGGCTTTGAAATGAAACACAAACTTTATAGAACCCCATATTCCAAACTTACTGCCTTTCTGCCAGTTGTATTGAGAAAGTCATAATTCTTGTGGCATACCATGATCACAAAAGCTGTGTATTTCAGGCAATCTTTTCCTTCATGTGGTCTAACTTTAAGCCTCTTCCTGTTCCATCTGCAACAGTGAAGTTTTCTATAACCGCTAAACAGGGTTATTCCTATCTGTCGTGTATTTGCCTGTTGGTTTCTGGGATGATGGAATATATGCTTTCTAAGGCTAGTATTGTCTACTTCCTTTTCAATATTGCCTTCATTATCGTCTTTCTCGCCTTTTCATTTAATAAATCCTGATTTGGTAACCTTTATGCTCTTCTAGCATTTACCACATGCTCAACAAATATGTATGGATTAGATCAAATTGACAAAGACTTTTCTCCAGTAAAATTTACATGCTAGGTGCCATATGCATATAATGCTGCAAAATAATACTGAATGAGCCAAGGGACGTGGAAAAGGTCAAAAGGATTGCCTCGCAAGAACTTGTGCGAGCACTTTTGAACTCAGATAATGCAATGATAGGTCTTTCAGGTAATAGAATATAGAAATAGCTGTTCTAATATTACTCTTCCTATACTACTCCCTCTATAGACAAAACCTTGAAGTCAAGAGTGACTTGGAAATACAGGAGGACAAGTGGACTTCTAGTTACTGGTCTAATGCATCTTTGAAAACATGCAATTGCTCTCATGATGTTAAGAAGCCACTAAAGAGGACAACTTTGAGCATGCCCAGTATAATTACATGCCACTATTGGCCACCTACTTTAGTATATTAGCACATCAAATTCATAGATTAAAAACTTTAAATTGATGCTTTAGCTTTTATTTTTTATATATTTTTTCTTTCTTTTTAATTTTAATTTAGTTTTTAAATTTCATCTTACATTTCAATCACAATTTTCTCTTACACCTCTCGTCCCACACCCCTGCTTCCCATGCCTGGCCCTACCCCCTCCTGCATCGACTCTTCCTATCAAGTAAGGGCTCCCATGGGAAGTCTACAAAGCCTGGTAGATTTTCTGATATACACTATATTTTTTCTATGAATGTTTTACTTGTACTCTTGACCACATAATATTTACATAAAAGTCAATGCATTGAACTCTTATGTAGCCATTAAAGCTGCCACTATCAAGACATTATATCATCCAGGTGTAGTTTATCAGGAAATGAAGAAAACAAAAAACTATAGGAAACAAATGAATTCAAGGTGATGTATTTGATCTGATTTCCAATAATCTCTAGTTGTTTAAATGATGAGTATTTTTATTTCTGTATGTTCTTTGTACAGGGTAATACATACCAGACAGGCAAACTCTGTGAACCTGTGAAACAAGAGCACATTTGAATATCTTCTTCGGAACAAGGGCGTTTTGCAGTCCAGGTGTTTTGGTAATTGTAAAACACAGAGGGAAAATGAAACCTCACACTGTTGCTCAAATTCACACTTCCGACTACGTGGTGATATGCACAGGCTGGTGCTCACACTGAGCTCCGATGTGTAACTTGTGGGAATAGTGCAGATGTAAATTGACCTTCGGAGTGTTTCTCCATCACTTCTGTGACCTGACAGCCTTTCCACTCACTCTATTCTCCATAGTCTGTCTAGCTTCCAATGGACATTATTTCATTATGAAATCAGAAAAAGTGACTTTTGATTTTACAAACCCTGCCTGAAGTCCTCCTCCACAAAATCCCTAGAAGCCGCCAATTTCCCATTGCTTCTGTTACTTAATGCATAGCCTGAACTAATTTGTGTATGCCTAAGATATAGTATTTCTACTCACATTTTTTTAATCCTTGGTATAGTTTTTATAAGTAGAGAAGTTAAAAACAAATGTCTGTGATCATATATGTTCTAAGATGGATTTTGAGTGTGTCTAAGATTTTTGAGTCTCAATTCTGTCACATACACACTCTGATCAGAGGGGCAAGTCATTGGATGTACCTGACCAATAGAGGCACAATTCAGAGGATATACCTGATCACTAGGGGCAGGTAACGTAATGTACCTGATCACCAGGCGAAGGTAAAAAGATATATCTGATCAACAGAGGGGCAAGTCAGAGGATGTACTTGATCATCAGTTTCTCGGGAGGAAATATGACAGTAATCATGAGTACCATTGAGTCAATTATGCTGAAGACACTGTAAGAGTCTTTAAAATCCTCAACTTTGGTTCTTCTGTTCTACGTTCCATGTGTGTTTACTCTTCTCATCTCTCACTTTGGAGCTACTTAGAGATTTAATGGTTTCTAAAACTGTGTGCAAACACAGGAAATCTAATTCTAAGAACTTAGTGGTTCTTTGTCACACATTCTTCCCACCTTGAATTCCCACAGTAACATTACAGTATATATTTCCATTTAAGAATATAATGAGGGTAGAATAAAGAGTAGATAAAAGTTAAATTGTTCATTCTCTATCCCACATTTCATGTTGAATTTCTCTTTATCTAAGTGCTGGTATTTTTAATAAGTTGAAATTATTACCTCTATCTCATACTCTTCAAAGGGAACTATAAAATTACTTCCTAGAAATATTACAAAGTGAGTAGATATTAGCTGTTTTGCTTTTGTTCTCATATTCTGATAAATTCTTGTTTCCTTTTGGTTTTGGTTTTCTGAGACAGTGTTTCATGTCACCCAGGCTTTCCTTAGTCTTAGACGAACCACGTAGCTGAAGCTGGTCTTTAGCTCTGAACACTATTGACCTCACCTCCACAGGTGCTGTGATTACAGGAAAGGACAATACTCAGTTTTTTTTGATATTGTGCAAACAACCAGTCATCTAAAGCATTCTACTATATGTATATAAATGTAAAATATAAGAAGAAAATATCTTTACTAACCAACTTGGAAAATGTAGTGCATACAAAATTTATAATAAATGTTCACATGTTCAGAAAATATTACATGTAATACATAAGCAGAGATAATTTGAGTCTTTGGTTTAGGAGGTTGTAGAAGGCTTTCTCCTTTTATATTTTCAGCAGATACACTTGGTAGTTAAGGTATTAGACATTTTCCCAGCAGGGCACTGCCTTGTTTTTGGAGTAGGTCACTTCTGCATTTCAGTAAATGCTGTATCTCTTCCTGTTCAGTTGATAGCATATGAAGTAAATCTTAGTCTAAGTCAATCCATTTGGGATAAGAATGCTTCAGATAAAGTTCAGACAAATGAGAGATGAGATTCTGTGTGGGCACACACTGGTTCAGGCAAGGCGGTTTTCTTCTCTCTCTCTCTCTCTCTCTCTCTCTCTCTCTCTCTCTCTCTCTCTCTCTCT
>NC_022031.1:29061177-29068767 GCF_000317375.1 Microtus ochrogaster
CTCTCTCTCTCTCTCTCTCTCTCTCTGTGTGTGTGTGTGTGTGTGTGTGTGTGTGTGCACTTTAATTAATATTTACAAAGAATGAGTTTGCTACCTGTTTTTCAGTTGTTTGGAAATTATCAGAGGTCATAGATAGACAGGACCAGACCTGCAAATACATGTCAACTACTTGCTTATTGTAGAATAATTAAAAAGGTGAGTGCCCGAGTCTTCACAGAGGCTGTTCATCTGAAAAGAAAATCCCCTGAAAACTCACTATGGGACCTGTTACTATGTGACAACACATACACGCATTCTAGCACATCTTATAAGCAGGCATTCACTAGAGTTACTGCAGTTGGGTTCCAAACAAGCACAATGATATAAGTGAAATAAAATGAGAGACATGTCTGTCTGTCTTGATTTTTAAACAATGTCATCTGTGTTTCTGGACACTATGATAAAATGCATGAAAGAAATGATGTCAACAAGGTTTACTTCAGTTCCCAATTTCAGAGGTACAACATGTGGGGTGAGGAGAAGAGTGAAGTTGCTGTTCATACCACGCTAGACAGAAAGAAAATTGGAAGTAGGACAAGGCCAGGGCCAGATAGTCCTGAAGAGCATGATCATAGTGACCTCTTTTCTCCAACCAGTCTCTGCCTTCCACAGCTCCACCACAAGCCAACAGACTGTTCGCATATGATTCCATCAGTGTATGAAACCATTCATTAGATGAGACCCCTCATAAACTGATCTCATAATTGAGACAGACACACAGAGAATTGTACAATTGTACTTCGCTAACATTTTAGTTGTCCTGAATATACAATAATAAATGTAAATGATCATATCAATGCATACAAAGTTGTACTTATTCTACATTACTACCAAGTATAAAATAGTATCGTGTCCAAAAATGTAAATTCCTTCATTTAAATAACATCATTGCTAAATCCAAACTTTTGAAAAAAATCATATTTTTATTGGTAGAGGATCTTTTCTTGCGGTTTGGGTTAGGCAGTTACTCTCACTGTGCAAAAGAGTAGATAAAATAAGCAGAAATGGGGATTTGTATCATTGTTTCTGGGGTTCTAACTTATAGTCACTTGCTCTGTTGTTTTCTGGGCTCTAGAAAGGCTAAATATCAAGCCATGAAAACCTGGGGGAAGGCAGCTGTTCACATCAATGGGAGAACGAGGAGGACACTGAGGAGAGGCTAGGTGATGAGATACACCCTACTTATTATGCCAGAAAGAATCACTTACTCCACAAACTCGTTGAACATGTTTACAGCATTTCAAATACACAAAGTTTTTAACCCAGGGGTCTCTGGAAAGCACAGTCCAGATCGACACTAACATTTCTGCTGGCTGATCAAGGCAGTGGTAGCAGTTTCTGAAAGTTGACTGGGGAACTGTAGAAATTCCTTTAAACACCATGATGAATTTTGCTGTATCAAATCTTTGCAGAAGATCATTCAGTAAGAAGAAATATTGTGTGATAGCCTTTTATCCACAATAAAGTCCATAAAGAATGGGGTCAGCTATCTCAAAATATACTATGGGCTTATCAACTAAGTTCACATAATATCTTAAACCCTTTGCCATTTTAGTAGGTATTACAGCATTGTCACCAGCAATAGGTTCCATTCACAAGAAACCTTTATATATATATATATATATATATATATATATATATATATATATTTGTTTGTGCATACTACATGTTTGTAAGAACAGAAGGTAGACTCCCTGGAGGTGACTTTACAGGTAGTTGTGAAGCACTTTATGTTGGTGTCAGGAGTTTAATTTTGTCTTCTAGAAGAATATCAATTGCTCTCACCATTGAGCCACCTCTCCAGACAAAAGAAATTACTTTAAAATCTATGCATATGAAACAATGCTTAATCTTTAAAGTTATATGCTATCTTGACAATTTATTCACTTTTCCAGTTCTCTTGCTGATTCTACTGCAGTTTCTCGCTCAATCAAAGTCTTGAACCTTTCAAAGTTGAGAGCTTGCTTCATGATCTTCTAATCTCCTTTTAAAGTTGATATTTTGACCTCCTCCCATGATTCACTAAAGCTCTTAAAGGCATTTAGAAGGAAGAATCCTTTCCAGAAGGTTTTCAGTTTGCTTTGCTGAGATCTTTCCAAAAAACTTTGTAGTAAAACTATTTGACATTTTTTTTTTCCAGAAACTAAACTTGATTGTGAGAATTACTCTTTGAGCCATGGGCTTCAGGATGGATGGTGTTTGGTCAGGTATAGAAGCAAAATGGTGGTAAACAACTCTATAACATAAAGCTGGTGAGTTACCAGTTACATAGTCAGTGAGCAGAAATATTTGGAAGGAACTCCTTTTTTCAGCAGTATGTCTCAAAAGCAGGTTTAGAATATCACACAACATACATTGTAAAAAGTTGTGTGGATAGCACAAAGGCAGAGCAGAGTTAATATAACTCTTAGAATTCTAAGAATTCTCAGAATGATAACTGAGCACTGAGATCAACTGAATTGCCAGCATCTGTTTTAGCTGCTAGTACCAGAGCAGGTATGTTGGTTAATGTTTTTTCAAACTGACACAGCTGTCTAGGGTCGACTGAGAAGAGGAAATCCCAAGTGAGAAAATGCCCCCTTCTGGTTGTTCTGTATGCAAGCCTTTAGGGAATATTATGACTGATGAATACTGTGCAAAAGCCCAGACCACTGTAGAGGTGGTCCTGGAATACATAAGCAAGCAGGTTGAGCAAGGCATAGGGCGCAATGCAACTCCGTGGTATCTGCTTCAGTTTCTGCCTCCAAGTCCTTGCCTTGAATTCCTGCCCTGAGTTCCCTTTACAATGATCTATGATTGGAATGTATAATCCAAATAAGCTGCTATCTCCCCTAATTGCTTTTGGTCACAGTATTTATCTCAGAAATAGAAATCAAACTAGATCACTGTCCTAGGGTTTCTATTGCTGTGAAGAGACACCATGACCATGGAAACGCTTGTTAAAGAAAACATTTATTTGGGAGGGTTAACAGTTTCAGAGATTTAGTCCACTATCACCATGGAGGGACTTGGCAGCATGTAGGCAGACATGGTGCTGGAGAAGGGGTTGAAAGTGGAGAAGAGGCTACAACTCAATCCACAGGTGACTGGAAGGGATCTGAGTCATTGGGTGTATGCTGAGCATAGGGGACCTCAAAGCCTGCCCTGAGAGTGGCAGAGAGTGACACACTTTCTCCAACAAGGTCACACCTACTTCAAGGTCACACCTCCTAATAGCACTACTCCTATGAGCTTATGAGCGCCAAACAAATACATTCAAACTACCACAATCACCAACCTCTCCTTCGAAGCTTTGAAGGCAAGCAAGGACTTCTAACACTCTGGGTAATTAGCATAATTCAATACAAAATTGGTTTAACATAGCACACCCAGCAGTCATCTGAGCTAGCTCTTGAGGATGACTTCTAGTGGCTCACCTGCCAGCATGTGGAGGTTCAACTATACTTGTTGGTTGTGGAAGAGATACTAACTCCTGTTAACTTCAAACATTTTAAATATCAAACTGCATTAGTTTAATTGCTTTTCATTTTATACAATGTATTTTGATCATGTCCGCCTCTCAATTCTTCTAAGATCTATCCCTTTTAACATCAAGTCCTTCCTCTCTTGTTTTCATAGTTCACTGATTCTACTTTGAGGTGCTCATATGCTCAAAGGTGATTCAAGCTTTTAGACTTCGTTTACATTACCTTGTTTGCTCTTGTAGACCCAAAGAGAACTAAGACTTGGCTGCAGATCAGCTGGCTAAAAGGAATGTGGTAGTTGCATTGATTTTTCTACCCAGCCCGCCAAAACATTCTCCATTTTAGGAAGGAGGACATCTGTCTTCCACATAGTGCTGTGTTCACTGTAGTGGCATTATTACCTTTCTCCAATAACTTTTTGAATACAATCATAATTTGCCTATTTGGAACAAGAGGCCAGCTATTGGCCCAGCTTGTCTTTTTACACATCTCCTCTTATCTTGACTTTTTCTAGCTCTTAAAGACGGGAATGTGAAGCTTTCTTCCACTCAAACACTGATGTATGTTGGAGAATTAATGGTTACTCTAATTTCAAAATTATTATTTATCAGGAACAAGAAAGACACCAACCTTGCCACCACTCACAGCAGAGCAAGAAGAACACATACAACTGTTAATTGTTATTTTCCTGTTGCTCATGAACAAGTTTGTATCAGTCTCACCTACAAGACAATGATAACATCAAATATCTCTGATAATAGACTGCAATAGCATATGATAACCGTGAAAGAGTTTGAAATATTCCTTAAATTCTTGCAACTTGGGAGAGTGACAGGTAATGATTATCTGCTGTGTGAGAAGTGACATTGACAGATTGCTGAAGACAGTTTCCACAAATTTTAATTTGTAAATAAATATCTGGAAAACACAATAAAATGAAGCCCAATAAGAAATGCTCATGCATTCCAGTGAAAGATACCTGAAGTTGAATTCACACAGAGTGAGGATTTCATCAGTTCACACATGATACAAACTATAAGGATTATCTGGATATGGGTAGCTTAAGAGGAATTGGGAAAGGGGCATGCTCTGTTGTCTTCATTTGTGGAGGATTGGCAGGCTACTCTGGGGAGTTCTACATTACTCATCAGCAAATGGTTAAGGCTTATGTAATAACCAATTACCAAGTGAAATCCCAGGCCATTAATTACATGCTGGGAAGGACGTCCTCTTACTGATTGATTCTATTCTCGAGTGAAGACTGTTCTCACCCTTTTCCTTTTGGGATTCTGTCTTGAATTATTGTTACTCCACCTGCAACTTTGTTGCCTCCTCCACAAATATTCCATGATACTCTCATCATTTTCAATCATGCTGTGATTATTGGAATATGTGGGATCGTTTCCCAGGCCAGATGATAATGTGTTGTTTCCTCCTTGCTTGGTGTTTAACCATGACTGTTCTATAGGATACTTATTAATATCCACTCAGAAGAACTTGGAAATTCATTCATTATGCTTGGAATAAACCATTAACTAACAATTGTTCAATATAGAATTACTGGGTGAGAAAATTAAAGTTCATACAGTAATAAGTCAAGCTCCCTCTTAATTTATATTTACTGGCAGAATATGAGGGGGGTTGAAGAAGTAAAGCAGGCATAATAATGATTCTCCTTTGTAATAAGCCCTGCAGCTGACAGGTATGCAGAGATTGGAGGGGCAGCATTTTTCATTGCGTGTCCATAGACTCTGCGAAGCTGTCAGATGTTAACGAGCTTACCTTCTGCTCTTTGGAAAAAGGTTAATGGATACAGCACATTTTCCAATGTGACTCTGAAAAACAAAGAATTGCAAAAAGTATGCACTAGTATTTGTTTTAATTCTTTTCAACAAATCCTGTGCAAAATCCAGAAGTTGGAAGCCACATTAAAGTCCTCAGGTGTTAAAAATGTGTCAGTTTTTATATACATGGGTTGGTACCAGTACAGGGTCCTGATAGTGTTTTGAGCTGTAATGGAAGAGATGAAGATACGTTGCTGATAATTAAAGTGTGATATCGAGATGGAGCTTTATATATTTAGGTATCAAACATTTGGCTTTAACCTGTTGTAGGACAAAGGTTATATATCTATCTACTATTTTTCTAATTTGTCTAATTTATTCTAAAATATACTTTGAAAATATTTATTTATTTTTATTTATGTATATGAGTGTTTTGTCTGCATCTGTGTATGTGCCTTTATCACATACCTGGTGCCTGTGGGATCCCAAGAGGGCACTGGAGCTAATGAAACTGGGGGATACCGTTGGTGGACTGCCATGTGGATGCTGGGAACTGAACTAGATCCTTTACAAAAACAGTGAGTATTCAACCACTGTGTCCTCTCTCTAGCCCTGCCTGACACTTTTTTAAACATTAAAAGAACTATTTTTGTTACAGGCTATACCCAACATACAAAGAGATTAAAGTGACAAGGGTAGTATGCAGCAGCTAGCCTGTTATAGAGTGTTGCTCAGTGATGTCCGCCCTTCTGCCTAGGCAGGGTCCCTGAACCACATGCAGTCTGACCATTCCCCAGATTTTGCACTCAACTCTTTAATCACTTATGTGTCTTGACACTGAGTGTTGCCTGCAGCTGAAAAAAAAAAGCTTCTTTAATCAAGATGGAGTACAGCCCAGGTCTATGAGTATAATCATAAAAATTTAGAGACTGATATGAAAACAGGAGGATTTAACAATTATCACCATCAGGATGTCTATTGCATAGGACATCCACTGCCAGTGTCTATCAGCCAGGATTATAGTACAGGGTTAAAATGTTCTTCTGTTGAGCAAGTCTCAAGTCCAAACTGAAAGTGGTCAGTTATACCATAAGAATCATGCCACTATTGCACCAGTGAGCACTTCTTCTCTAACAGGTCACTACTGTAGCATGCAGATTCCAGAGCTGGGCAGGACTATAACTGCCATACCTTCCCTGTGGAAGCCTGGGTAGCATCATCTAATACTAGGAAAGTTAGCCAGCAGGGAAGATGTATCCAGCTTGAGTTGAGAACAAATTTTCTTTATCTCCAAGCAAAATTATGGGATGTCTTCAGCAATTGGGGCTTATAAAGAAATTATGGAAAGTCTGAGAAGGACAATGGCAATAAAGTCTATTATTTTGAAGACTTTTGGGGTCTCCCTGACCAAAATGTCCAATGCCTTGAACTGAAAGTATATATGTATTCTGATAGAAAAATTGCCTAGCTCTGCTGGCTCATTCTTTTCAAACTTTTTTTTCTATCCAATGTAGTATGAAGGGCTGCTTGTTGGTTCCCAGCTGCCTGGCTAGCTGAAATAATCACATAGAAACTATATTAAATAATCACTGTTTGGCCCATTGGCTCTAGCTTCATATTGACTAATTCACACATATTAATTTAACCCCTTTCTATTAATCTGTACATCACCACACGTCGTGGCCTACCAGCAAAATTTCAGCATGTCTATCTATGGTAATGGCAGCTGCATGTTTCTCCCTTACTCTGCCCTCCTTCCTCCCAGCATTCAGCTTAGTTTTCCCTGCCTAGTTTAGTTCTGCCCTGCTATAGGCCCAAAGCAGTTTCTTTATTCATTAATGGTAATCATAGCACACAGAGGGGACTACCACATCAATCCAACATAATATTTTTTGATTATTTGGGAATTTTGCATAATTCACCCTAATCACACTCACTTGCCCAGTCCTTTCATGTCTACCATCTACCCTTGTGTCCTATTTCCCCAAAAATGAAGAAGAAAAAAAAAGAAAATACCATTCTATTTTATGTTACCCATATAGTCACTGGAGCATGGTCAAACGCCCAGTGACCAGTTCTTTAAAGAAAATTGAGTCCTTTCCCAACCCCATTTCTGAGACAAGCCATCAGATGTAAAGGTCTATATTTCAGCATCCCTATCATAATTTTAAGAGTTCTCTTCAAGGGACTTGGTGGGGGAGGGAGATGGGAGGCAGTGGCGGGGAGGAGGCAGAAATCCTTAATAAATAAATAAATTTTAAAAAAAGAATTCTCTTCAATGGCTTCCTGTCTTCTCTCTCTCT
>NC_022031.1:29068867-29075211 GCF_000317375.1 Microtus ochrogaster
TCTCTCTCTCTCTCTCTCTCTCTCTCTCTCTCTCTCTCTCTCTCTCTCTCTCCCCCCATCTCTCAGGGTTGGAATGTGAGGTGAGAGGTTGTCACAGAAGTCTTCTATGTCTCTCTTTTTCAACTGGGAGTCTGCAGTCATTGATACCACTGTACAAGTAGCTTCCTTGCCTTTTATAGTAGTCAGCCACACCTGGGACAATCAGTTTCATGTGGCTCCTGGTGACAGCAAGAACCACAAATAAACACTCCAGTTGTATTTTGAAGTTATCTGTCTAACTAGTGGATTTTTCATAAGGCAGTTTTCATAATCCTACTCTTTGGTTAACCAACTGACTCACTATTCCCCAATCTCTTGCACCCATTCTTGCTAATATTTTAGCCCTCAATATCCCCCCACATTATCACATGTATTTGAAAAAAAATCTATTGTATTATATTTTCAATGGGGTTGCAAGAGAGTAGGCTTCTATATGTCCCATAACTCTTTCTATGGGTTAGCTTTTCCCTCCCCTCTGCTATCTCAAATACTCTGTCGGTCAGGGAACCCTGATGGCTCTTCAAGCTGATGAGGGAGAGGGACTTAATCGGGGGAGGGGGAGGGAAATGGGAGGCGGTGGCAGGGAGGAGGCAGAAATCCTCAATAAATAAATAAATTTAAAAAAAAAGATGATAACAAATGAAAAAAAAATAAAGACTGCCACAAAAAAAAAATACTCTGTCACCCCTCCCTGTTTAAGCTTCTCCACTTTTAATATTTTTTATCTTCTGTTTTATCTACAGTCTGCTATCCAACTTTCTAAACGTGTTGTCCCAACTCAACTGGCCCTGTTCTAGTTTCCTGTTTTCTACTTTCTCTAAGCTGAACACACACAACAACATATTTGAAGTTAGCTCCCACGTATAAGAAAGAAATGCAGAGTTTGTCTTTCTTGGCCTGAGTTATCTCACTCAATGTAGTATTGTTCAGCCCCACCCATTTAATTGCAAATTTCATTTTCCTTTACAGCTAAATATCATTCCATTGTGTATATGTATGAAGTTTTTTCTTATCCATTTATTTATTGATGGGAATTTAGACAGATTCCATTGTCTAAACTATTATGTGGAGTGTGACAGTAAGCATGGACATACAAACATCTCTGTAGTAGTATATAAAGTGATTTGATCATATGACTGGAGAGGTATACCTGGGACATGTGACAGTTCTATTTCTAGCTTCCAAAGGAATTACTACTGATTGCCAAAGTGGTTGCCTTAGTTTACACACCCACCAACTGTGTAATAACTTCCTTTACCAAGCTCAGGACATATTTATTTTGTCATTTCTGCTCATGATCATTCTCACCAGGGTGAGAAGGAATTTTAATGTAGTTTTAATCTGCACTTTCCTTATGAATAAGGAAGGCGAGCACTTAGTAAGTGTATCCTAGCCACTTGTATTTTTCATTTTGAGAATTTTCAGTTCAGTTTCATAACCTATTTTTAATTGAGTTGTTTCCTTGTTGCCTAGATATTGTAGTGCTTTGCAACTTTCTAGATAATAACTCAACAGTATATTCTACAATATATGAAGAGCTGGCACCTATTTTCTCTCGTTCTGTAGGTGGTTAATTCGCTCATGTCATACTTTAGTCTGCTGTACAAATGTCTTAATTTCATGTGATGCCATTTGTCTATTCTTGGTCTATGGAAGTCCTATTCAGGAAATACTTCCCTGTGCATGCATGTAAACTGAAGGGGACTTCTGAGGCTATCCTCTGTCTGCTTCATATCATCAGATAATATACTAAAGTCTGTGATCTATTTGGATTTGGGTTTCCGGAAAGGAGAAGGATCTGGTTTCATTTTTATGTTTATTCAAATACAGTTTTTTGAGGACATATGTAAAAGAATTATCTTTTCTCCATATTATTTAATGCTGTTGTTTTGTTTTGCCTTTTTGGTATCAGTGACAAACATCATGTAACTCTTGTTGACTGTTCTTATATCTGGATCCTCAGTTATATCTCATTGAAGTATGTGTCTGTTAATGCAGTACTACATTGTTTTATCACTAAGGTTCTATAGTACAATGAAAAATCAAATATGATAATAGCTGCTGCAGTATTCTTTTTGACCAATATTGACTTTGTTATTTAACCATTGTCTTTTGTACCTTCATATAAATTCTTAGAATTTTTTCTGCTTATGAAGAATATCAATGGGATTTTGACTGTATTACATTAAATCTATAGTTTTGGTGGAATGATCACTTTTACAAGATTAATTCTTATAACCCATGAGCAAGGGATATGTGTTTATCTTCCACTACAATCCTCAGGTAATTATGTCTGAACATTTTCACTGTAGAAGGCTTTTGTTTTTTTTAAATCACATTAACTAAAATTTATTTTATTTTAATTGTGGGTCTATTGTGAATGATTATTTACTTAACTTCTTTTTCAAAGTTTGCCATTGGCATAGCCAAAGGCTATTAAATTTTGTGTGTTAATTTTTCAGTTTGCTACTTTGCTGAATGTGTTTGTTAGCTGTAAGAGTTTTCTGTAGATTTTCAGTGTCTCTTATATATAACACCACATCAACTATGAAAGGGATACTTTTACTTCTTCTTTGTTACTCTGCATCTATTTCCTTCTCATTTCTACTGCTCTAGGCAAGACTTCAAGAACTAGAACGATCAGAAGTTTAGAGAGCCACAGCCTTGTCTTGTTCCTGATCTTAATAGGAGGGCTTTTAATTTTCTCTATTCAGTATGTTATTGGCTTTAGGTTTATCATACACAGCCTTTGTTATAATAAACTTTTCCTCCATCCCTATTCTATCCTGACTTTTATCTTGAAGGAATGTTGGGTAATGTCAAAGTTAGTTTTCACTTTTTCTTTTCCTCTTTGGGGGGAGATGTCTTTATTTTTGGTATTAGGTTAACTCTAAGTTTATAGAGAGTGTGGAAGCTTTCCTTCCTTTACCACTTTATGGAATAATAATTTGATAAATACTGGCATTAGCTGTTTCTTGAAGTTCTGATTAAATTCTAAAATATTTCCTTAGTTCTGCACCAGGAGACTCCATTACAGCTTTAATCTCTTTGTTGATTATAAACAAAAATCATTTATTTCCTCTTGATTAACTTTAGTATGTCATATGCATCTAGAAATGCATCCATTTCTTTTAGTCAAGATTTTTGAAGTGTATGCTCACAATTAATGGAGTAAGTCACAAAACAATCCCACACCTGTTTGGAATTATGATTAATAAAAGGTTTATTTATTTAAAGGAAAAACTTGCAGATCACCGTCCTAGACCACAGCCCTCTGCATGACCAGAAAAAGAGTCTGGTAGCTGGAAGCAGAGTTGGAAGCAAGAGAAGAAGCACAGGGCTACTGCTGCTTTTTCAAGCCAAAGAGACGATGCCTAAGTGGGCTGGTATCTTAAAGGCTATTGGCTAAAGGAGCGGAAGGAGCTCCCACAGCACACAACTTTCTAAAGGTAATTGGGATCTGTTGTAAGGTCCCCTCTCTCTTCCTTTTCTTGAATTTGGTGAAGGAACTGTTCATTTTGTTTCTATATTTAAAGAACTTATTATATTTTTATTATATATTTTTATATTTTTATTTATCTCACTAATTTCTGTCCTGACTTTGAAAATTTCTTCCTATACACTTTTTGGGGATTTGTTTGCTCTTGTGTTCCCAAGACTTTAAGGTAGCATATTATTTATTTGAGTTCATCATGGTGCATTTATGTAGACACAGGAGCAAACATTTTTTTTTGAAAAAAAATGTACTTTATTTTATTTCCCATAGTTTAATATGCTGAGTCTTCATTTCCATTCAATTTTAGGACTTACTTAATTTTTTTATTGCTTTTATTGTCCACCCATACAACATTTACATTCCATGAGTTTGTTTATTTTTCATTTTGTTTGTTGTCATGGACTTCTATTTCATAATGATCAAATAAGATATAGTATATAACTTCAACTTTTCTATGATTGTTAGGAATAGCTTTAGTTCATGTTGTTTTTATGATATAAACTATACATATTTAAATTATATATATAATTATTAACAAAATATATTAAAGTATATATGTATACTCTATATATAGTTTATAGTTATATAGTAACATTTATTTCCTAATATGTGACAAATTTTAGAGAAAATTTCATGGACTGCTAGAAAGAAAGTGTATTCTTCTGTGTTCTAAAGAAGGATCATTAAATACCAAGAAGTGAACAACTCAAAAACATCAAGATCCCTAGAATCCCTAGGTCTTTCGTCCTCCAAGCCCCCAACAGCAGTAAGATCTGCTGACAATACTAAACGAGCGTAGCTTCCTAAAAGGCAGAGGCAAACGGAATTAACTCAGGTTGGCTCAGAACAGCTGAGATGAATGAAGAGATACTCTCAGCCCTGTCCAGCTGCCTGCAAGTCAGGCAGAGTCCTCCAGGGCTCCAGCTTCCCTGAGTCATCCATCCCTCATGCTGAGAAATGCTTTGAGTGATGCAGCTACCTTTGTACCACTGCTGTTTAAGTGACTCCAATAAACTCATTGGTTCTCCAAGTTGGATTCTGTTGGCTCTGTCACTGGTTCCCTATCTGGGATAAATAGGGGCTTCTCTATATCCAACCAGGAAATGTCACACAACATAGTTCTTTAAAAAAGCTTGGGACCTCTAT
The DNA here is from genome assembly GCF_000317375.1 of Microtus ochrogaster. Classification (NCBI taxonomy): domain Eukaryota; kingdom Metazoa; phylum Chordata; class Mammalia; order Rodentia; family Cricetidae; genus Microtus; species Microtus ochrogaster. The sequence continues at coordinate 29,073,549 of NC_022031.1, forward strand.
CTTTCCAGACCCCTCTTGCTTAAACTGCTTCAAATAATCTGGGGTTATTCTGATGGGCCTGCCTTTGAAGTGGACTAACCCTTCTCCCTTTCAGCTTTTACCACCTTTTGCTTTTCTTTCCTCTACCTTTAGTATTTAAAATGTAATATGTCCTAGGGATTTTCATTTCTGATTATGTCTTTTTGGGCTTCTATAGTCTTGTTTTGCCTGGATGAGTATGCCTTTCTCACGGTTTGGGAGGATTCTCTTCTATGATTTCATCAAAAACAACTTGTTTGCCTTCAGTATGGTATTCATCTCCTTCTCCTATGCCTGTAGTTCAGAGGTAAGTTATTTTCATAGTGCCTCAAAGACTTTCTATGCTCCACACATATTTTTTTAAAAAATGTCATTGACCTTTACTGAATGACTCAATTACTCTAGTTTGTCTTCCAGCGCTGATACTACATTTCTGAAATGTTCCATTCTATTGATGAGACTTTCCACTGAGTCTTTAATTAGGCTTACTGAGTTTTCATTTCCAGCTTCATTTCACTTTGATCTTTCTTCCTCACTTCTCTCTCTTTATTCATGTCTTGAATGGTCTTTGTTACTTCATTCAGCTCTTTGCTGTAGTTCTATGAGAGTGGCTTTTAATCTCCTTTGAGCTGATTGAACACAGTTATCATCATTCTTTGGAATTATTTGGACAATGTCCCAAATTCTCATTTGAAGCTTATAGCCTGGAATAAGTAATTTTTGGAGGAGGTGTGTTATCTTTCTTTTTTGTATTGTTTTTGATTATGCATGGGTATGTGTATGTCTGCCGCTAGTTTGTTGGTTGATTTTTTTTTTTTCTTGGTACCTTTCTTCTTGCAATGGAGGGGTTTACAGTGTTCGGGGGAGAACTAAATTTTAGGAGGATTGAAATGTCATTTTCCTTAATGGGTCTCATATTTAACGCCACAGGTTACATCCATATTCTTCTTCCCTGAGTTCAGTACTATTCAGTAAATCGCTGACTAAAGGTTCATATAGCCCTGGCTGCTCCCATTTCTGTTGCTGTGTGATGTGGCTCTCTACACCTGTACCTTCTGCCCTAGTTTAGCTCTAACCTGATCCATGCTCTTGCAGCCTCCCGCGCCTGTTGTAGGACTCCTCGGGCCTGGGCATCTTAACCTGGACTAGCATTTGGCTTACTCCCTGGGCCAACAGGTTTAATTTCCCATTGTGGAATTCTCTGTACATGGGAATCTTAACCTGAGTCCATCCTATTGGCCATATCTGAAGCTTCTGTTGGGAAATATGGAATTCCTGCCTGAAACCATGTTGGGCATGCTTCCCAGTGCACTGAACAAGGCTTGTGGAGTGTGTAATATGGGCAAGAATTGCAAAAGTTATAAGAAGATACTTGAAACAAGAAATAAAAGCTTCTGAATTGTCTTAAATTCTTAAAAAGTTTGTCAGTCCCTCAGACCACTCCAATGGAGATGTATTTAGCACCACATACAGGAAAAGGCAAATTAGTAGAAATATTTTATAATTATGTTTCTTTCCCTTACCAATTTTGAGTCCTAAGATGCTCTTAGCCAAAAAGACATTCTTGTCTTGTTACTCTTCTTCTTCTTCTTCTTCTTCTTCTTCTTCTTCTTCTTCTTCTTCTTCTTCTTCTTCTTCTTCTTCT
>NC_022031.1:29075311-29090185 GCF_000317375.1 Microtus ochrogaster
TCTTCTTCTTCTTCTCCTTCTCCTTCTCCTCCTCCTCCTCCCTCTCCTCATTATTATTATTATTATTATTATTAGCATCATCATTAGTTTGGGTATGTGTGTGTGTGTGTGTGTGTGTGTGTTTGTTTGTTTGTCTGTGTAGGCACATATGGAAGACTAAAAAGGCATTAGGATGTATTCCTCTATTGATCTTTAACTTCCTTATTTTATTTTTAAATATTTGTTTTATTTTTTACTTATGAGTATGTGTTTGTGTCTGTGTGAGTGTCTGTTACTAGTTTATGGTTTTTTTTTTTTTTTTTTTTTTTTTTTTTTGCCAAGGCCAAAAGAGAGCTTTTGATCTAACAGAGATGGAGTTTGTGAACGGCCCAATGTGGAAGCTGAAAACCAAACTCCATTCTCCTGGAAAAGCATTAAGGGTTATCACCTGTTGAACTGCCTATACTTCCTCTCCAAATTATGAATTGAGACTGGGTTTCTCACTACCTGGCCTTATATTTTACATGACATTGGGTGGTCTTATTATCCCATTAAGGTCACCAGGTTTACAGTTCCTTAACAATTTAATACTTGAACGTCCTTGATTAGGCTCAAGCATTAAAAGTAATTCAATGATCTGATTTGCTAATGTTGTTTAATATGTGTGACTCTGTAGAAGCTTCAATGACATGACCACCACATCCTGAAAAACAGAAACTTGTTCTCCCTGAGATGAGTAGGATGAGAGAATTCCAAACTTTGTATTATATTCAATTTTACAAGATGCTTAAAAGTTCAATGTAGAAGCATATTTAAAACCCTGCCCTGATCTTTTTCAGTAAAAATGCATTTGTATGCAAATTATACTCTACAGTGTACACCTGAAAGTGTATTGCTCTGCACTTTTCCTAAGCTCCAGAAAAATAGTTAAAGGACGTCTGAAGGATGTTTGATTTGAAAACACTTTTGAATAAGAATGTAAAATAAATTTAAAAACAGTTTCCCGACGCCTGCCACAAGTTTACTACTCAGTAGAAACCTGGCTCAGCATGAAGTACACACTGTTTTTTCTGACCTCATTAGTGCAGACATGTCCTGTGGCAATATTTGATCCACATGTGCCCATGGAAGCGTGAGGCATATACATTGTGACCAGTGTGCTATATGACGCTGCATGTTCTTAGCAGGACAGTCATGGGAAGACCACATGAGAAGAGGAGGACAGAGGACTGAAAAACTCATTCCCCCAAGAAACAAAGCACATTTCAATGTTGCTCTGTCCCTACTGTTCATACGGATCCTGTTTTGTAAGCTTCTACTTGCAGACAGAACTTCATCACCTTTTGCATAGACATACAAGATTTACTTAAAATAAATAAGAAGTATTTAAGTAGTATAGTATAACTTCTAAGCCTATCTTTCAAATCAAATATTTATCTAAATTACATTCAGAGGCAAGTCTGAGTAACTCTGATAGAAATGTGTCTGAACTGACTGACATTTCACTCTAATCTCCGGTGGTTCGAGGAAGGAAGGAATGCTGAAATACTTCCAGCTCTTCTGCTTCCTGAAATATAAGGCTGTCCACCTCTAAAATCTTTAGACCAAATCACACATGGAATGATGTGCTCTGATCCAGGCTATAAAATGCATGGCTGTTATTTTTAGAAATATTTAACATACATTCCAGTTAAAATGCCTATGGAATTTAAATGATTTTTGCATAGGTAAACCTTAGAAAACCTTAGGCATAGCTAGCAATAAAAGCAGATTTTAATTTCTACAATCAAATCATTACTGAGCTAAAAATAAATGAATGAAAATATAAAAGAAAAATGATAGTTTTGTTAATGTATCACTGTTCTATTGTGACTATTGATCTGCAAGAGGAAGCTGTTCTTACTGGGTCAATCATAGGCAGGCCATAGGGGAATGGAGGAGCAGAACCCTGAAGAGATCATTCACCTGAGAAGCTAAGGGCACTCTACCTCCAAAATAGCAGAAATAAGTCTTTTTAAATAACTTACTTTATTGGAAATATCCATGGAAAACATTAAGAAAAGTCAAGTTCTAATTTCTATTTTTATATCCTGTAAATGATTTTATTATTGTTATATTTATAAAGTTTATGCTGATATTTTTACATTGCAGTACAGGGACAGAAATATTGTAAGAGTCGGAGAATCAGAGTGTCTTCTTCAAGTTGTATCCTCTAGAGATAAGAGAAAAGTTGGACCCATGGATTGCAAGAGCCAGAGGGCCAGAGAATCTGTTTCAAACTGTGTCTTCGAGATACTGTAGAAAAGCTGGATCCAGGAAATTTCAAAAATGTGGCTATGTAAACAAAACCTGAAAATGATAATACCTGTTGATGTAACAATGTAGATAGAGGAATTCTCCCAAGGTCCCACCATTAGAAGGATGAAGAGTTATAGGCTATTAACTACTGCTAAGAGGAGAATCAGTATGCTCCAAGAATAAGTTCTCTGGTAGGTGATTCAGTCCAAAGGATCAACCCTAAACACCCACATGGGGAAAGGTGTGTGTGTGTGTGTGTGTGTGTGTGTGTGTGTGTGTGTGTGTGTGTATACACACGCACATGCATGCATGCACAAGAATGTGTGTGTGTGTGTGTGTGTGTGTGTATGCAACAATGGTAATTAAAGAAGAGGAATGAAGGCACCTGGGAAGGGTTGGAGGGAGGAGAGAAAAGAGAAGGGATGGAAATACAATACTCATATATGAAATTCTAAAAAATAAGTAATATTTTAAACTAAACAATATGAGCAATTAAATTAAGCACACAGATACTCCAGAGTAAGCGGAGTTCTCAGGTTTTAATGAAACAGCTGCTTGTTTGTTTTTAGCTCCCTCTTTTCAAGTTCACTGCACTTTATAAAGACAACAACATGACCTCTCTATCTGAGGGGATCACAAGGCCAATGAATACAGCAGCATTCCCCATTTTTAAAAGCCATGATGCAGTCTTGTTGTAATATATGAGAGAATAAATAAATAAGCAAACAAAAATGAATAAATAGCATTTACACACAAAAAGTAGAAGTTAAGTGAGTTGAAATGAAACAAAACAATGGTCATATTCTGTTTAAACATGTTTTATACTTGGAACAGTTAGATGGTTCATCAGGTAAAGATTAGTGCCACCAAGCCTAACAGTCTGAGTAGTGGATCAGGACTTTACTGAAAGTTGTCCTCTGTTTTGCATATGCCCTCCATTGCATGCAGGAATATAGGTACATACATACACATACAATAAATAAGTAAATGTTAAAAGAAACTGATGTTCTTGACCATCCAACTAACAATGTATAGTGTTACATTTTAAATAAATTATCTACACTCAGATAATATACTTTTGACTGTAAAATGCTATTTTATAAAACCTTGAAGAAATTCATTCCTCACTGAGTTATTTCATTTTGTACTCACAAAACAGTTTAATGCGATGTTTTTTCTACGATGCTGAATCAATTACAAGTGTTTCATAGGATGCAGTTACAGAACAATGAGCAAATATTTGGCTTGCTCTTAACCACCACAGCTGACAAAGAATAAGACTCTCCTGGGACATTCTCAGAAGTAATTTCAAATCACAGGTTTTGTAGAGTTCGACAAAGAATTCACAGGCGCAAAGAGAGAGACTGTCAAACATAAAGTGAGATGAGACTGTAATTAGAAAAAACAGGTTAGTGCATAGATCATTGGTCAGGAGACACACCTGTTTAATGACTATATGCATAAGTGAAATGTGATATTCAAGAGAAAAGAGATAGATTTGGGTTTAGCAGATCTATACATAAAAATGAAACATTCGAAATTCTCCTGATTGATAATAGAGACAGGAAGCTCTTCAGGGAGTAGTGACTGTTGAACGCCAGATAGAAACACTAAGAAAGGAAGGTGGAGAGAAGGGATAAGTCCCAGCAAGTCTTCCAAAGAATGAAAAGATAGTTATCAAGCTTGCCTCTTAAATCTGTTTTAAATCTAGCATTGCATGTGGAGAGAGATTCTATTCACTACCTGAAAAGAGAAGAAAGCATTGCCTATCCTCTAGATAAGGACCTCTTAAATGCAAGTTGCGAATTGCCCTTTTTAATCAAGAGCAACAAGGAGGGGAAGAGTTTCTTTCAATGAGCCCTTCAAAATTCCTGGTGTCAAGTGGCAACAGGAGCCTCAGAGGGAGCCCCACCCCCAACCAGAGCAGCCTTGTGCGTGTGCATGCATGGTAGACACTTACAACTTACATGCTCTCCAGTGCTGCTTGTTAGAAGAGGCACAAGGCAGAGATCAGTGCAAAGAATCCTTACAGAAATAGAAAATACCCCAGAAGCCAGTTTTAGTTTAGTAGTAATAGGAGATAAAGTTGATAAGCTGTGACCTTCATTTTTATCTCCATTCAATCCGATGGCTTATTCTTGGCATAAAGCCTATTATAGCTAAAATTTGTACATAAAAGATTAATAAATGACTTTGCGAAGTATATACATATCGGGGCAGGATGCAGTCTTATGGAGTAGGGTTCTGGTTATATAATGTGTGCCCAAACATATTTCAGAATAAGCTTTATTTTGTATCATGGACTCTTGGAACATTACTTCCTTATCCAGTCACTGTATGAGCTCATCAGGTAATTCAGAGCATTTGGATATCAAGAAAGAAAGCACAGTTTAAACTCAATTCCCTAACCTATCACTTATTTCTGCCTGTGTGTGTTTTCATGATCATTCATTTTTATAGATTTCTATACTGAGAATGCTAACATGTTGTGTCATATATCTAGGGCTCACTATGCAGCAGCTCATGGCACATCCCACAAAAACAGTTCACACCATTTCTTCTTGCTGCACTGGTATCCACTTACCTAGCTCACAAGTTCATTAACTGTTATATTCAAATATATCATTTAATTTATGTTTATTCTAACCCACCCTTAGTTCCATTCTCATTGACTTAACATGTCTTAATTCACAGCAATTCAAGCAAAAGGAGAGAACAAAGAGAAAGATGAGGAGGAAGAGGGGAGCAAAGTCTTCAGTTTGGGTATAATGTGTTGGCTGGCAGCAGTTATTTCTGGACAAGCCACACATGTAGCAAACTAAAGTGTAATAAAGGTTCACCATACTGTAGGCTACAGGACTCCTGAATAAAAAGGGTGATGCTTTCTAAACAGACCTAAAAGTTTTCACAGGTTCTAAGCCATTCATGTTAAGCAACATACATGTAGTCTTACATAGTATAATTTATAGTATGCGGTAAAATACGTTTTGGGGAATAGTGAATCGGATCTAAAGTACCAACTACATAGTGAACAGATTGATGCACAATTGTGAGACAAACACAGTCACTCATTTGCCAAGTTTCATTTTTTAAAATTATTAATCAAATGAAAGTAATATGTTTAAACATTTTCTTAATTTTAATAATAAAATCTTAACACGGTTGTAAAACTGAGGAAGAAAGTATGCAGAACTATGATAAAACGTCTTTCTAAATCACAGAGTTGTTGGGGAAATCAAAATAACTATATATAAAATATATTATAGCTCTTTTGATGATGAAGGAGTTAACTCAGCTCAAAAAGTTCTTCCTGTACAAGCATTATTGTGACACTGAACTCAGATCCCCAGCATGCTCATAGAAAACCACATATGCTGATACATGCCTCTAATCCCAGCTCTATGAAGGAAAAACAAGAGCTCATTGGTTATCTAGTTCTGACTAATTGGAAAGTTCCCAGTTCACTAAGAAATTCAGCCTCAGAAAAAACTGAGAAAGTATTTCAAACGTCAACATCTGGTCTCCACACGGACTCAAACAGATGTGTACAAATACACACACATGAGCATGTCACATGTATAAAGGCCCCTCTCCTAATAAAACTCATTTTAAATCAATCGTGCCTCTGAGAGAGGAACCTGACATGTGTTTTGTACTGAAACTCAGAAGATCCTGGTCAATGGGAAAAGAGTTCATTTACCAAGGTTATATGTATTATATCTTAATTCAGAGAGGTTCTGAAGATTGAGGTCAATTATATTGTGAAATTTAAACCGAACAAGAATTTTAACAACAGTTTCTATAGGAATGTTGGCCCAAATTTGAGAACGCTGGTTTACACATAGCTGACAGAATACTAGCATGTTAGAAAAAAATATGTATCTATAAAGAGATTTTAAAAAGAGGAAGTTTAATAAATCTCTATACAGAAAAGGAAATTACTGCAAAATTTCATGCAGCAAGAACAGACTCACCTCATTCTGGGCATATATTATATAAATGCAATGCTTTTTGTATTTAAGTTACATAATTGTTTCATTTTCTTTTTACATTCCTGCTAGAGTAGAAATAATGAAAACACAGCAAAAGCACAAAATCAAAAAATACCCCATGAAACTCAAAGAAACATATTTGAAATTTTATATGTTCTAAATTTTCTGAGAAGAAAATCTGAAAATTTAAACATAAAACGATCAGACGTACCTGATTTCTATACAATTTAATTTCGTGAATGTGATTTATGTCACATGAATGGATTTCCAGCTTGACTCAAAAACTGTGGATTCTAGTTTCGATTCCTTTACTAATAAGGGAAGAGCACTGAGACTCAGCTTTTCTGTTTTACACATTTCCTCTGTTGAGAGAGTTATGGGAGTACACAAGTCCCCAGTTCTAAAAAAAAATGTCATTGGGGAACCATTAAATTCACATTCCAATGACATAGATCTCATATTGCATGTGTTTCTTTTACAAGAAAGGTAACATCCAAGAAACAGGAAAGATGGCTCAGTGGTAAAGAGGTCCCAGTTTCAACTTCCAGCACCCACAAGGCAGCTCACAAATGTCTATAACTCCAGTTCCAGGGGATCTGACATCCTCACACAGACATACATGCAGGAAAACACCAATGCACATAAAAATAAATAAATTATTTAAAAAAGAGAAAGTTGACATCCTCAACCACCCGAGAATAGCAAGGAGATAGCCAATTCTGCCACAGCTGACTGTATAGATCTTGTCTTGGCCCTTTTTTCAGGACTACTGGCTGATAATCTTTTGTGCAACCTTTAGAAGTCTGAATAAACTCACTTAGCAGTGATGTGAATTGAAACCAGCTTGCAGGGACAAACTGAAGGCCGAGTGCTTGGCAGAGGAAATAACCCACTTGTTTCTTGCCAGATTTCCATTCAGTTTGAAATAACATATTAAGCATTTGGGGTCTCGAAGCTTGAAAGACAATAAATGACTTGTAAAGTAGTATGTTTCTACCCTTCCAGTTGAAAAAGTAGTCATCTCTTAGCCTGATGAAGAAATGTCTTTTTTTGTCTTTACCCTGAACTTTCTTTTCAAATCTTAGGTCTCTCTTCATAATGACTTTTAAAAATAAAATGAAATAAAGAATATGAATGTGAAGTCTATAGCAACACTGAATTTCTCTCATGACTTCTATAAATACTTATTCCTAACGATTCCCTAGCAATTTCAGTAATTAGTATAAATGATTTAAATTAAAGCATTTTGGCTCAATGACAATAGCTACTGCTACTATGGTTATTTATTATATGAATTGCTGCAAACCACTTCTTTTCATTCCCCACAGTAATGTTAATTTGTTCTGCTACTAGCAGAAAAAAAAGCAGTTGTCCCATCAAATCAGCTACTCTTTTGGCAAAGAATTATTTTAATTATGCATTGAATGTACATAGAATGCATTAGAAGCAGATTCTGTAGCTGAACAGTTCGGTTTATATATTTCCCATATTTTACACTAATAAATATGCATGTGCATCTTCAATATCATGCCATGCATGTACTACACACATATATCCATACACTCACATATTAATGATGCTTAAAAGCAAATTACTATTTTTTAAAAGTGATTTAATACAGTGCACACTGGCATAGTTGTCACACATGCACACTGTTCAAACTGGATGAATCACGCTCAAAAAGATCTGAACACATTCCAGTTTGCAATGCCACATTGGCTACTATTCCAAGGATTGCCATTTTCAAATCAGCAGCGCTCAGACCCCTTCATTCAAGGTTATACTCTAAAAATGTTAGAATGACTCATGAATCATGAATATTCATTTGACACAGATACATACATACCAAGCTTTGTTTTCATGTAAGTTACTGCCGAGGCAGACATTTCTCATTAGAAAAGATCATCTGTGGCTGAAATCTGTTGCAGGCTTATCAAAGCCCCCTCTGCTTTCAACAAAACAGAGGGCATTTGATCCAAAATGTCACATGGGTATCACCATCAGCTTTGCACTCTGAGATACATATCCAGGATCTGTTCTTCCTGAAGCTAATTGAGTCTGTCTCCCTCAGATATATTCTCCACATCACGGTCACGTCTGATCAGTGTGCTCTCTTGTCATGAAAGGAACTCAAGGGTGTCCGAAAACCCTGGGGATAAAGCATACAATTATTAACAGGGTAGAAGCAATCCTGGTTTTCTGCCTTTTTCCAATGCCCTGTGATCTCTGCCTCAGCAATATTGACACAGTTTCCAGAATGCATTATTTGTAATCTTTTGCTGCATTCTATCTTTTGCCCAAACTTTTGTCTTTTTGCCACAAGGTTCAACTTCCCTAGAACCCCACTGAGTGAGCTAAGACCCACCCCTCTAGGAGTGCACATACCTGAACTGACTGATCTAAGAATCTGTCACTGGCAGCCACCATCTAGCTTTTTCTCAAAAGCTTGATCTCGTAACTACTATCCAAGTGAGTTTGGCATACTGTATCTTACTGATTTTTTACTTCTTTGACTCTTCCATAGTTTTCTTATAAATTTGTTGAATGTAATATATTATTAACAACTATCTCTAGAAAAATACCTGTTAATGAATAGGTGTATAACAAATGACTAAGCAAATATGCAAAAATCAATGGAAATAGTTATGAGACCTTATGCTTATTATGTAAGTGACAAATTAGAATCTTGTTCCAAAGCTAGGAACTATGCCCTATTAACAAAATAGTAATAGCAAAACATAAAATCCTGCATGTTTACATCTTTACATCACCTCTCTCTTCTGTGGAGAAATTTTAAAGTTTATATTCATTTGAAATCCTTCCTTCTCGATCATTGTAGCAGGATAAAAGGAAATAGTAATTCTCAAACCTTCCTTTCCTATCTTAGAAAACAGAATGAACCTTCATTTCTGGTCTGTTGCTTTCTCCCCATCTAGATCACACACCTGTCATATTTTTAGCATTTCACTGACTGCTGTGGTTGTCTAACGCTGCATAACAAACGGCCTGAAATTTTGTGGAACAAAACATCATCATCATTTATTATTTTGGGTGCTCATGGTACAGGAAGTTGGCATAACTCATATAGGTAGTTCTCACTCAGCACCTCATGAGGCTTGCTCAGAGAGTGGGGCTGGCGTTTTTCTGGCAGCATCCTTATTTACATGTCTGGAGATAGGTGATGACTGTCAGCTAGAACTCTAGTGGAAATTTCCATCCAACACTTCTACCAATGATTTCTTCATATGGATTAGACTTCCTGACAGTGTAGACATGAGATTCCAAGTATGAACACAGAGACCATCAGAAGTGACATGGCTGTTGATCACAGGGACTTGGAATCAGGACTCTAATTTCCCCTTTACTTTTAACAAGGTATATAAGGGCTACTCGTGGACAAATGGAAAAGAACTAGACTCTACCTCTTCTAAGATGGAAGATATGAAAATCAAGCGTGGGAATGTTTTAAAATTACCAAATTTACCTCCCATCAGGCTTCATCATTCTTCTTTATTACTCATTGATATGTTCTTTCTTCACCCACTTTCTCATTTAAACAAGCTTCCTTAGTAGAGAGATGCCCACTGTCAATGGTCCTTGGTACATGTAGTTGAATTTCTGTCTGTGAGATAAGCGTGTGTGACCAAAAACTTTTAGGATTGTGTCTCCATGTGGATGTGAGCACACTTCAGCAGACTTTGAGTGCACAGTCATAACTGTGCAGTCTCCTAGGCAGAATATGCAGGCATTCCCTTTATTAATAATTCAAAATAATTTTATTGGGTTGTAAATTACTTTTTCTGAATCATAACTGATTGATAGATTTTTAATGGCTCAGCTGGGATGGTGAAATGTTTTAAACTAGATAAGTGTGATGGTTCCACTTGACAGTGTATATAATTAATATAACAGAATTATATACTTAAAATAATTAAAGTGACACGGTATTAATATATTCATATGTATATACAAATACTAAAATTTCTGAAACCGGGAAATGCTATATACCCAACACCATTGATTTGTATGCTCGGAATTGGTCAATTATACAGTTTGAGTACCAAATCTCAACACAATCTTTTAAGACTGTTCAGAGTATAGCGCAATTATTCTTGATATAGACTTGAACTAATATCTTATGCAACATTGAAAGATACAAGCTACATACAGCGGTGCCAGTGGGTTCAAAACACTGATCTATAAACTGGGTCTCTCACACCCAATTTACTGTTCAATAATGAGAACTATTTGTATTATCTTTCAGTCTCCAGAGATTGGTGTTTGCCTGTTAGTTATCAGAAGCTCCTTTCATCTAAAGAATGCCTTCCCTATGGTGTTGTTCACTCTAAAGCATCATAATGTCTACAGCCACATAATAGTAGTATACCCAATCCCAGAGACCAGAAACTTCAGTTAAGCAGTGGATACTTTAGCAGACAGCTCTCAAATTATTTTCAATTCTTCATGTACAATTCTCCTTTCTTTTATTTATAACAACTTCCAATTATTAAAGTCATTGTCTCCCATGTTAAAATATGCATATTCAAAAATATACGTGTATAAAATGCAAAAATATAAAAGCATGTAGATGGGAAATTTCTAGCTATGGCTTGTTTTTATTTAAACTAGGCTCAAACAATTAAAAAATAATTAAACTGTTAACCCTCAATGAAATTCAGCAGCTGTCTAGATTTGCAGGTAGTCTGGTTGAGTCCAGACTGTGAAATCCCAATTAGAATTCTGCTCTAATTCCACAGTAGGCACCAGTTCAACATCTCCATGTACAATGAGGTGTGTAGGCGTTAACTTCCATAATGGGGACTTGTTGTCGTTTGTAGAGAGCAACCTACAGCTTTGACAACAGTTTGTTGGGGATTTTCATGGGGTCCCTTTCAGCAAGCAATCAACTGGATGTCTCCCTCTCTCACACTATTTCATGATTATATATATATATATATATGACATGGTATTAATATATGTCTATACAAATACTAAAATTTCTAAAACCGGGAAATGCTATATACCCAACATATATATTTAGGAGGCTTATGATATATTAAGTTTTAATAAAACCCCTCAAATATCACTAAAATTTAGTTGTCTCTTCCCATATTTCCTCCCACCACCTCCTCCCTAATATAATTCCCACCTGATCCTCCCATTTCAAAACCCTCCACATTTATCCATAAATATAGACATACCACATCTGTCTTTCTGAGACTGATACCTCAATTATGATTTTTTTCTAGTTTTTTTCAATTGCCTTTAAAATTAATACCTTTTTTACATATTTGAATAATCATTGCATAAATATACTACATTTTCCGTATTCATTATTCTGTCAAGGGTCTTCTGGGTTTTCTCCAATTTCTGGCTACTCCAAAGAACACAAGAAAACATAGTTGAACAAGTGTCTCAGTGGCAAGATGAAGCGTCTTCTAGGACAATGCCCAAGAGTGGTACAGCTGGATCTTGAGGTAGACCAGTTCTCATTTTTGTGGGGATCTACCATATTGATTCCATAGTGACTGTAATGAAATTACAACCCACGACCCATGTATGAGAGTTACTCTTACTCAACATCCTCATCATCAGTAACTTGTTTTGTTTATCTTAGCAGTTCTGATAGGTGGAAGGTAAAATGACAAAGTAGTTTTGATTGGTACTTCCTGATGGCAAGGAATATTGAGCATTTCTTTAAGTATTTTTTAGGCATTCACGTTTCCTCTAATGAGAATTCTTTGTGTAGATCTGTACCCCATTTTAAAATTCAGTTTTTCCTTTTCGAAATATCTAATCCTATAAGTTACTTAAATATTTTGGATAGTAGCCTTCTATTAGATGTGTAGTTGGTGAAAAACTTTTTTATCCTATAGGCTGCTGATTTGCTCAAAATGATGATGTCCTTTTGGCTGTGCAAAGCTCAACAGTTTCATGGGGTCCCATTTGTTAATTATTTATCTTAGTGCCTGTGCTAAATGATGTTCTATTCAGAAAGTCTTTTCTTGTGCTAGTGAGTTCAAAGCTCTTCCCCATTTTCTCTTCTATCATGTTCAGCTTATCTGGCTTTATGTTGAGGTCTGTGATCTATTTAGAGTTGAGTTTTGTACAAGGTAATCACTATGAATCTATTCAGATTCTTATACATGCAGCCATCCAGATTGTGACCAGCAGTATCTGCTGAAGATGCTGTCTTTTTTTTTTTCAGTTTGTATTTCTGGCTTTTTTAATATAAAAATTTGTGTGGAATCCAAATGTGTGTGGAATTTCTCAGGGCCTTCAGTTAGTTTCTATTTTTGTGCATATATCATGCTGGTTTTATTGTTATAGCTTTATAGCACAACTGAAGTTGGAGATGGAAATACCTCCAGCAGTTCTCTTAATATTCAGGATTGCTTTAAATATCCTGCTTTTTGTTTATCTGTTTCCAAATAAAACTAAAAATTGATCTATCAAGATCTGTGAAGAATTGTGTTGGAATTTTGCTCATGGTCGCATTGAATCTGTAGAGTACTTTTGGTAATATGATCATTTTTACCACATTAATCCTATTGATTCATGAACTTGGGAGATCTTTCCATCTTCTGGTATCTTCTTTATTTTTTTCTTCAATGATTCAAAATTTTTATCATACAAGTCATTCACTTTCTTGATTTCATATTCCCCAATGTATTTTATATTATTTGAGTCTGTTGTAAAATGTGTTGTCTTACCTGACTTCTTTCTCATATCATTTGCCATTTTTTTATAGGAGGACTACTGATTTTTGTGAGTTATTTTGAATCTAGTTATTGTACTGAATTTATTTATTTATGAAGTGTAGAAATTTCTGATGGAATTTATAGGATCACCGATGTATTCTGTCTTATCATCTTCACATAAAGAAATTTCTACTCTCAGATATATCAGACCTTCTATAAACAGTTAATGCCAAAACTCCTCTATTATTCCACAAAATAGAAACAGAAAGGATATTGTCAAGTACATTTTACAAGGACACAGTTACCTAGATACTCAAACCATATAGAGCCTATTTAAAAAGAGAGAAATACACACCAATTTCTAAGAGATTTATTTCCAATTTGTTTTTAATGATTTATTATTATTATTATTATTATTATTATTATTATTATTATTATTATTATTATTATTATTATTACATCCTGACTGCAGTTTTCCCACGATTCTTTTCTCCATCCCTCTCCACTGCCTCCTTTCTCTTTGCCCCATCCATTCCTCCATTACTATTCAGAAAAAAGAATACTTCCCATGGATATCAACAAACATGGCATATAAAGTTGCAGTAACACTAGGCACTTTCCCTCATATTAGGACCTGACAAGGCAGTGCATCTTGAAAAGTAATGTCACAAAAGCCATCAAAAGAGTTAGAGACATCTTCCACTGTTAAGAGTACCAGAAGGAAACAAAGCTACACAACTATAACAAGTACACAGGATTCCTTTTCAATTTTTATACATTTGTATACAGTTGTCTCATTGCTATAGATAGGACTTCAAGTATTATACTGAATAGTTATGGAGAGAGTGAACAATGTCATCTTGTTGTTGATTTTAGTAAAATTGCTTTGATTTTTTGTTTAAGTTGATGTTGCCTATTGGTTTATTATAAACTGTCTTCAATTTATTGAGGTACATCCCTTATATTCCTTAATGAGGGATTCCCATCTGTATGCTATGAATACCATTTGTTAGTAAAGAAACTCTCTTGGGCCTGCTCAGGGAATAGAGGTAGGTGGGGAAAACAAAACAGAATGCTGAGAGAAAGGAGGCAGAATCAGGGAGAAGCCATGGAGCCGCCACCATAAACAGACATACTGAAACCTTGCCGGTAAGCCATGAGCCTGGTGGTAAAATACAAAATAATGGAGATGGGTTAATTCTAGATGTAAGAGCTAACCAATAAGAAGGTAGAGCTAATAGGCCAAGCACTGATTTAATTAATCAGTTTCTGTGATTACTTTAGGACTGAGCAGCTGGGAACCAAGAAGCAGCCTCTTGCAACAAATTGGCAACTAAAATCCACTTAAAACCTTAGAGAGCTTGGAAAGGAATTCTAGACACTAAAAAACAAAGTTTAGCCACATTTATTTTTCTGAATGGGCTTTGATGCTGGTGGCATACTGTGTCTCCTTTAAGAGAGGTTTTCTGATTCAGCAATAGCAGAAAAACAGCCATGCCCTTTTGAAACAGCAATTTTCTGGGCCTTGATGCCAGCACAAACTCTGACTCTTTCAGGAGACCAAGCGTATAAATGGGCTTTGTGAACAGAGTGTTACAACTTGCTTAATGATGTGACATATACCTGGAACTGGGGCAATATGCACAACTTGCAGAGGCAGTGAACAGACTTGTACCATGTTGGAGTGGGCAGAGAAACCAGGCAGGGCCTTATATACACTACCAATGCTGCAGCTTAGATTCTTAAGCACTTAGCATTTTAAGAAGCTCTTCTGGTTAGAAAATAATTACAGATTCGGGATCTTAAGAGTGGGGTGGGAGGGGGGTAAGGGGAGATGGGGAGAAAAGTGAGAAGGGTTGGATGGGGAGAACTTGGGGCAACGGGATGATTGGGATACAGGAAGG
>NC_022031.1:29092375-29093654 GCF_000317375.1 Microtus ochrogaster
AAAAAAAAAAAATTAAGAATAAAAAAAAAATAAAATGTACACACAAGTAACATACAGATGAGCAGGTTACGGTTACGTATTTAGGATGTGTGTGTGTGTATAATAACAATTAATTTAAAAAGAGGCCAAGGATTTGAAAGAAAGCAAGGAGGTAGTATATGAGAGGGTTTAGTGGGAGGAAAAGGGAGAAACAATGTAATTATATTACAATTTTAAAAAAATAAAAGAAGTTTTAAAAGAAGGTTTAAAAGAAAGTACTAGAAAAAAAAAAGAAAATAATTACAGATATGCAATAAAGACAAATCCAGATATAAAAAACGTCTAAATGGGTCACAGTGTTGGGTAAATATATGTAGGCTTGGGAAGAGAAGAAAAACAGTACAGAGACTTATAAAAGAGAGTACCGGGTTTATATATTTTTTTAAAAAAGTCTTTAAAGAGCCTGAGTACAGACAATAGTAGATTAAAGGAGTAAAGATGATAAAATAAATATTAAAATATAATAGAGTAAAAGTAATAGGCCACATAAAGATGAAATATACACAGAGTCTGGATTATAAATATTATTATGGTTTTTTTAGTGTAATTTTTTGACTGTGAAGGAGGTAAGTAACCAACAAATATACTTCAAAGGTATGTTGACTTCAGAATTTGAGTCTATGGGTATGTTGCTTTGGAAAAGAGGTTTTTTGGTTTTTTTTGTTTTTTGTTTTTGTTTTTTTTTTTTTTTTTTGATTTGACAGAGGAAGAGAACCTGTGGATTCTTTCCAGGCTAATGGGTTTTGATGGATCAAGATCCCCTTAAAGGTTGCCTTGATCACCCCTCAAAAAATTACTTTGCCCAATAAACAACAAGAATCAGTTTGGAGAGACCTACACCCATATTCCCAAATATTGTCTATAAATATTTGCTTACATTTAAAGGGGGGATATGATATAGATATGAGTAATTTGCTTTGGTATAGATCATGGTTTATTGATACAAATTTAAGGTCAATTTTTTTATACTGTGTATATGTATTTCTGATCTTGATTAAAGTATTATGTTTGTCTAGGTCATTTAAAAATGTAATGTATAATTACAAAATATAGGTAAATAGAGAGTCATCTATAATAGTCAAAGGTCCTTTCCACATCTGATATGACAATGTGGATTTTTTTTCTTTAAGTTTGTTTATAGAATGGGTGAAATTAACTGATTTATGTATGTTGAACCATCCCTGCATCTCTGGGAAATTGTTATGTAATTCTCCTCTCCTCTCCTCTCCTCTCCTCTCCT